>NC_134485.1:0-305000 GCF_040206685.1 Ascaphus truei | reverse complement strand
CCTGCACATATCATCAAGGGTGTTAGCCCACATCTCACACATGAGATTTGGTATAATTTTATTTTCGCTGCGCTTTTTTGGCTCATTATTGAGTCTTATTTACTCTGGTAACTTAGCGTTCCATTTATTTTAGTTCAGTTATTACTCTGATTAAACTGATATTTTAACTCATTCACTCCTCACATCACCACAGACATCCTCCATTCTAACACACTGTGATTTGTGTACCTGTTTGAGTGCTCTCCATTGGGGTTCTTTCTGTCCCAGAACCTGTTCTTTAGAAATGTTGCCAATATGCTCTAGTATTTGTACTCTCAGTGGCCTACTCGTGCGGCCGACAAATTGTAGGCCGCACAGGCACTGGAGTAGGTAAACTACTTAGCAGGGTCTACAGTTGATAAAAGTTTTAGCTTTAAAATTCTCCCCTGTTACAGTAGATTTAAAATGCACTCTCTCACCATCTCCATTCTTACAGGCTTTGCAGCTTGAACATTTACAAAAACCTGGATTTTGTGACAACCAAGTACTCTGTTGTGCTCTTTCTTTGTTTTGAAGGTGCTTGGGGCTAACTGTGACGACTCAGGGGATTCCTTCCCCTCCTTGTCCCTCTCTCCCATCTCCTGTTACTCCCTCTGCTCCTTCCCTCTCCTCTCCCTTGCCTTCTACCTCTCTCCCTTCGCCGCAGCGCGTGCCCCGCAGGTCTCGCATACCCACGCGGTCCCTGAGCCCCTGCTATGATGCTCCCCACTCCCTCTCTCCTGCGGTGCCCGCATTACCTTCCCCAGCGGTGACATCTTCTCCGTTACCTTCTCCCAGCGTGGTGCCCGCGGCGCGGCATTCTGCGCGCCTGGTGACGCGGCCTGTGCATGCGCTCCCTCAGCCCACGGAGGGCGCGCGCACACGCTCCTCCTCTGGGCTCTCTGGCCCATCTGCTCCCTCTTCTCGGTCCCTGCAAGCCATCTCGCTGTTGCAGTCCGTGCGTGCGTCTCCTCAGCCCACGGACGGCACGCGCGCACACCCCTCCTCTGGGCTCTATACCTCTTCTGCGTCCTCCCCGCAGCCCTTGCGGGACGTCTCTGTGTTACAGCCTGTGCGTGCGCATCCCCAGCTTACAGAGGGCGCGCGCACATGCTTCTCTTATCCTGTCCCTCATGTCTCCTCCTCCCAAACCCTGCAGGCTATTCCCCTGACTGCCCCTTCTGTCTCCTCCTCTTCTCTCCCTGACCTATCCCTATCATCTCCCACTTCTCTCTCTACTCCTCCCGTCTCTCCTATTTGTATGCCCTCCTTTATAACCCCTGTCTGTCCATTTCTTCCTCGCTCTGCATAGTTCCTGTTTCCTTGTGTGTACCTGACCTATGCTGTGCTCCCTCTGTGTTCCTGCTGTTTCCTGCTCCTGTGTTATCTTGGATTTCCCTGGCTTTTGACCCCTGCTTGTCCTGGACTACTCTGCTCTCTGGTATCCCTCTGAACCTTGCTACATACACTACCGACACACTTTATTGAAGTGTGGTCGGTACCGCAAGCCGGGAAATCTCCCGGCTTGCTAGTGGCCGCCCCTCGGCGTGCCGCGCGTCATAGACGCGCGGTCACGTGTCATCGGGAGTGTGCGCCCCCTGCACGCGTGTCCAGGGGCTCCCCGAGGGAGCCCTGGTGTCCCGCGATCGCGGGACAGCGGCAGGGGGTTCCGGGGGACCCGGCGGACGCGGCAGCGGTAGGGAGAGCGCCCCGATCGGAGGGCGCTCTTCCGCTGCTTCGGCGCGCGCCCGTCACACTCGGGCGCGCGCCAGGCTACTGCTGCGGCACTGAACGGGCAAATGCTCGAATAAACTGTGCCGCAGCAGTATACTACTTTGCTTACCTCTGCCTTCCTAGGACCTGGCTTATACTCTGACGATTCTAACCTCTGGAATTCTGGACATTGGCACACGGACACGACTATTCTTATGGACACCCCCAAGCATTGCAAGTATCATACTAACTCTCTTCCAACAGGCCCAGCAATGCTATACCACACTCCGGGCTTGCTCCCACTGCTGTGGGTGTGTGGTGTCATACCATTCCCACCTCAGTACTGGGGTCCTGCCAGGTCTGCGGGCATACAGGCATGACATTAGCCGTGTTTTAAGATTATTAGCCTTTTTAAAAATAATTCTAGGATTTTCTGGTAGAACATCTTTGAAAATGGGATCTTGATGTAGAATATACCAATGCTTCTTATTCACTCCTGTAATCATTTTTATGATATCTATTGAACTGTGAAATGAAGCGAACTTCAAATTCACCAAAAGGTTTTATGTTTTTAGGTTTTAAAAGTTCTGTTCTGTCTACTTGCCCAAGTTTAGTGATAGCCTGGTCTAAGTCTATTTCTTTATATTTACGTTCCAGAAAACGGTTCTTAAGAACTACTGCCTTTTCATTAAATGTAGTTTCTTCTGTGCAATTGCGCCGTATACACCTGAACTGGCCTAGGGGAATGTTATCCAGCCATTTATTGTGGTGGCAACTATTTTTCATTCAAAAATTGTTACTGTCCACTTTCTTAAAAAATGTCTTTGTTTTGAGTACATTACTCTCAATATAGATGGTTAGATCCAAGAAGTCAAGGGACAAATTGCTACTTTGTGACGTGAAAATCAGGTTAAGTTTATTATCATTAATGTATATTAGAAACTTCTCTAGAACTGTTGTACTATCTCTCCAGATGAAGAAGATATCGTCTATGTAGCGGCGCCAGAGGACTAGGTTTGCGCCAAAAAGATTATGGGTCCAGATCTTATCATGTTCCCAAATCCCCATAAAGATATTCGCATAACTTGGCGCAAACCTAGTCTCCATTGCAGTGCCGCGCTGCTGTAGGAAAAATTGTCCATTAAAATTAAAAATGTTGTGTTTAAGGATAAACAAAATACTATCCAATATGAAGGTCTTCTGTTCATCCAACAGATCATCGTCGGTATCCAATGCTCTACCTATTGCCTCGTGGGCTTAGTTGTGGTCAATGCTTATATAAAGTGATGTGACGTCGCAAGTGACCATAATAAAGTCTTCTTTCCACTCTACCTTAGATAGAACCTCCATAGTGTCTCTGAGATAGGATCTCATACCCTGGGCATGGGTTTGTAGGAAATAATCAATATACTCTGATAAATTGGAGGTTAGAGATCCTATCCCAGAGATAATAGGTCTTCCGAGAGGTGCTGTGAGGCTCTTGTGAATTTTTGGCAGAAAGTAGAAAACAGCCATCATTGGATTTTTAATGTTAAGGTAATCAAATTGTTTATCATTGAGAATACCCCTATCCTTGCCCTTCATTAATAATTGCAGCAATTCATCCTTAAATAACTTGGTGGGATCTGTTTTAAGACATAGCTGGCCCGCTGTCACCTGTCAACTACGTGTATAATCAAGAATACGGGACTGGCAGTGGCTCGGCGCCAACTGATTGGCAAAATCTATGGTGAGTACAGCTGCCGTATTTTATTCTTTTTTTAATATATCAATATCAATGCACAGTCGAGCGATTCTCTTGTAATCAATCGCTTTGCTTATGGTTATTTAGTTCTATTATTTTAGTCACACTTCGCGAAAATGAGTCCAGCAATATCATTGGCTGAGCAGCTTCTACAATAGATACTGAACAATTGGTGGACAGCTAGGTGCATGCGCACTGGAATCTTGTTGAAACGCATAAGCGTGTCATCACATCTAGGCGCATGCGTGTACTGTACAGTTTGTGAACAAGAGACCCCCCCCATAAAATTATCGTTGGGACTGACCGAGGGGACTGTGGGGACTGACTGTGGGAACATTTTTAAGGGACTGACTAATTTGAACCAACCATTACAGTAATACTTTTATTTTTCTTCAGAAAATAAACTTTGTCATCAGGCAGAGAACGGCAAATGGATTGAATTCGATGGATTGCTGAATCTGCACATTGCTGAATCTGATTTAAAAATCCACGTACCGGCGGCAACAATTTAGTGGCAGTGACATTTTTATTGATTAGGATAGAATAACTGTGAGCTTTATAGAAAACCTGAAACAGTATGCTGCTTTTTTTTCATACAGTATACTGTACAATACTTTTTTACATACTGTACTGTATAATAAACCCCAAAAATAAAAACTATGCATTTATTCTACATGTATTACAGTGTGTATTCTATACCCGATCAGTACAGTATGTATTGTTTTAATACTGTTTTGATGTAATGCGCATGTCTACAGTATACAGTACAGTACTGTACAGTATGCCTCATGTAACTGTACTGTAATGTATGTTCTAGAAACACTGTATTTTGTTATAAAAGGAGACACGATGAAACAATTTCAAACAAACACCATTTTTTTTATTGAAGTACAGCAAATCAAAACATTTACAGTTGTATGGTGCAAGTAAAAACACTAATTTATGAATGCAATTTCAAACAAAAAACACTGTTTTTATTGAAGTACAGCAAGTCAAAACATTTACTTGTGTTTGGTGCAAGTAAAAACATTTATCTATGAATGCAATTTCAAACAAACAACATTTTTTTTATTGAAGTACAGCAAGTCAAAACATTTACATGGGTTTGGTGCCAGTAAAATAATTTATTTATGAATGCAATTTCAAACAAACAACATTTTTTTAATTGAAGTACAGCAAGTCAAATCATTTACAGGTGCATGATGCAAGTAAAAACATTTATTTATGAATGCAATTTCAAACAAACAATATTTTTTTTATTCAAGTACAGCAAGTCAAATCATTTACAGGTGCATGATGCAAGTAAAAACATTTATTTATGAATGCAATTTCAAACAAACAATATTTTTTTTATTCAAGTACAGCAAGTCAAAACATTTACAGGTTTATGGTGCAAGTAAAAACATTTATTTATGAATGGAATTTCAAATAATCAACAAGTCAAAAATGAATCACGTAGCGAATTCGATCCCCAGCAGTGAGTCCTTCCACGGACGATGCCTTGTATGCCGCAAAATGCCATTGATGGAGTCTCTCACTATTTTCATCAAATGATCTGTAATGGAATAATAGTGCCGCAATTCCTCCACAATAGTCTTTCTTAATTTTTCAGGAAGAGCCCTTTTGACGCGATTCCCTTCGTAATTTACATTGTAGACCAATCCGCAGTACACCTCGTAGGTCACATGGTGCTTGAAAATGTACATGGCATGTTTCTGGGCTACACCACCACTTGCAAACCTATACTTCACCCTGAGTGGCTGGGACAGCTCGCGCAAAATGATGTCGGGCACCGTCTCAATGCAAGCGTGTGTGGGTGGGATTCTGGGAGCGGTGTTCTTCTGGGAGCGGGTGTGCTTGTTGCGGCGGGCGAGGGTAGGTGGTCTGCGATGATGTTTTCCTCCTCCTGTCTTAGTTGCCTTGTTTCCTGGCGTGGTCTTGACGGGGTTGTCATGTCATCCTTGTCAACGGCATACATGAACACATATTCTTCTGATGGAGGGCGTGAACTTGGTGATGGAAGGTTGAAGGTCTCATCCATCCCATCCATGCACCCTCCTGCTCCTGCGGCCGACATATAGGGGCAGTAACTCCAAACCAATTATGTATCCCCGCTATGTCTGTCTCTATCTTCTCCATGCGCTTATCCATCTTCTCCATCTGTTGATCCATCTTCTCCATCCGTTGATCCATATATAGCATGGTCTCTAAAAGAAGATCTATCTCAGCATACAGTTCTCAGGGATATCGACACTTAACCCATACAACATGCGGTCTAACGAGCTGGATCTTGTGCATGGGGTGCTGTGGACATCTGGGTGGATTGTGCTGAAGAGGATGAGATGGGTTGCCTGGAGAGAAGCGGCAGCGTCGTATAGGAGTGATGGAGAAGGTGACCTGTGGATTTCCGGGAGAGAAGCGGCAGCATCGTCGAGTGATGGAGAAGGTGAAATGTGGGATTCCGGGAGAGCAGCGCCAGCGTGGAGTACACGAGAATGTGTCCTGGCGGTTAGATGGGTTGGCTTCCATTTGTTTTGCTTTAAGGATATACAGTATCAGCCAATGTCTTCTTGACATAATTATTCTTCTTAAAAGCCTTAGCCTTTGGTGTCGTCAGGGGTTTTTCTTTATTAGCCTTAGCCTGTCACTTTGGCCTTGGCTTGGAAACAGCTCCCGCCTTTCACTTTTTCAGCACGGCAGAAGCAAGCAGATTCTTGCATCTGTAGAATAGGGGTTGATCCATGGGAGCAGAGTATGCACAATGCAGTATCTGGACAAGAGCAAGTTCAGATACAGATCATCGAGTGGTGGGCTATGCAATGTGTGTCACCTTTTATGCATGGCGACAAGGTGCAGGTGTTAAAAGTGGGCGTACTCTAATGAGACTCATTAAAGTATAAATACACCATCCATTTTGTTGATTCACTGCACATTGAATACACTTCGACTAAACATCGAATATACATTCTTGTGCTTGTATTTCTTTCTACACGCAGCAATGTCTGTTAAAAAGATTTCTAAGGATCTCAGCATGAGAATAAAAGAGATGTACAAAAGAGGACAACGAATTTCAGATATTCAACGCTGGTTAAGTAATTCTCGCCTCGTTGTACCAGCAGCCACCGTGAGCTATCATGCCCACGGTAAGACCAAAAAAGTCAAGAGGACACCAACAGTAACTACAGTAAAATATTTTTAATATGTTTTCTTTACCATGCAGTACTGCAATAGCACTTTTATTGTTTAGATGGCTTATTGTTTTTAGCAGAACCATTTTCTTAGCAATTATTAGATACTGCAAACTGTACTGTACAATTTGTTTTTGTGTTGCACCTCCTTCCTCAATTATCATAATTGCATTCTTGCATTCTTATAATCAAGTAGTATAGGATATTCAGCGCTCGTGCTGCAAATGTATTATGTATAGGAAAATCCCCTTGCTGCATGTGTGTGGAGCGTCTCCCCGAACAGCTCCCAGAACAAGGTGATCCCCCCTAGTAAGGGGGGGTGGCACCCTGAAATACAAGAGGAAAAAGTGCACACAATGCGCACCAGGGATTAAAAAGATATCATTTAGTAGTAAATATTACACTCAGGGGATTCAACCCCACCTCAGTAACAAAATGTCACACAGCTGGGTTCAGTTGCAATGAACATGAACTCTAGGATACATAAAATACTCTAAATCTATAGACAGCATAACACACAGTAAAAAAAGAAGACAGAAATAAATAATTAAAACAGAACAATCAATCCTGAGTAGTATTTAGTGAAATAACCATATAGGACTGTCTAAAGCTGGCAGGGGGAGACGGAAACTCACACTGAAGCCAAAAGCGGGTCCGTGGTAAACGTATGAAGATCCGGATCACGTTACCACAGAGATGGAATCACCGCATGGGCTTCTTGCAGGCGCCGTCTCAGCCCGTCAGCAACACACGCAAGATGACCTGTCGTGACCTCTACGCGTTTCGCACTACGTGCTTTGTCAGGAGGTCACGCACAGGTTACACAGGACGCATCACGTATCCCAGATATCCCCCCGATACAGGGGAAGGAGGTATCGTGGCGTCTGCCCCGTAGTGCAGGGGATCCTAGGCGTGCCCCAGCCGTGGACGTAGAATAGACAAATAGAAGAAAACTCGGCGGTCACTGCATACGTAGGAACTCAGCCATGGACGAATATAAAATCAATATTTATTCAATCTTGGTGCTGGACATCACAGAGATTCACATCCTCTGACGCGTTTCGTTCCGTTTGATAAAGTTCCTAACGGAACGAAACGCGTCAGAGGATGTGAATCTCTGTGATGTCCAGCACCAAGATTGAATAAATATTGATTTTATATTCGTCCATGGCTGAGTTCCTATGTATGCAGTGACCACCGAGTTTTCTTCTATTTGTCTATTCTACGTCCACGGCTGGGGCACGCCTAGGATCCCCTGCACTACGGGGCAGACGCCACGATACCTCCTTCCCCTGTATCGGGGGGATATCTGGGATACGTGACGCGTCCTGTGTAACCCTCCCAGACTCACCAGGTTGGCGACAGCGATGACGTCATTCCGAAGCGCCGCACATGTGGAGCAAACGCCGGGAGTTCAACAGAGCGAGCAGTGAAGACACCAGGCGGGCTAAGGGCAGCAGGCACCGGTTGGCTTATCCGTGAGTACAGGAGGGGAGTTTCAAAAAAGCTTCTCATCCAGTCTCCTTACCAACCCCTGCACAACGCCCCCCCCCCCCCCTAGGTTTTTCAAGTCTGCATTACTGTTGCTTCATTTATATACATAACGCCTTATATGCTGATTGCAGTGCGATCGCTTCTTTTACCTTCAAGTTTCAAAGCAACCAAGGTTATCACTTGACCCATATCCAGACATATACACTTTTCAGAGCACCGAACATCGTTTACTCCACTTATTCTATAGACTGTAAATAAACCCCAAGTATAGACAAATACAGTGTTTCCTGCCTCATTTGGTACAAAAGAGACTGCAATGTGGTGTCGGCATCACAATATATATAAATAAATATATATATATATATATATATATATATATATTATCGCTGTATATTTATATAACTACAGTATATAGCATTATATATATTTATCCATACTGTAGGCCTGAGCATAAATGATGTACTGTACTTGTGGCCTACTGTAACGTATTGTTGTTTTTCCTTTACACTGTAGGGAGACAACTCTTCTTGTTGACCAAATAAGTGAAGAGAATGATGAGAAGAGTGCCTCAAGTGTCAAAGACGCTCTGCAGAAAAATCACAATCTAACCGTATCAGAGACCAGCATCAAGAAGATGAGACGCAGAATTAGATGGAAATATGGATGTGTGATGTTAGTACTGGACAGTACAGGAGGTAAAAGTGTGGTTTAAAAACTGTACTGTACCTATAAAATTATTCATTGTCATTACAGAGCGTACCCTATGATAAGGGACGTCAACAAATTAAGAGAGTGGTCCAGACACAGGCATGGATCGACAGTGGCGCAACTATTCAGGATTGCATCTTTACTGATGAGTCTACTGTATCGCTGGAGAGATTTTCTACCTTTGCATTCCACAAAAAAGGACGCATATCTATGAAGCCGCGTCCAAAAACCCCTGTGAAGATGCATGTGTGGGGTGCCATCTCTAGGCGTGGACCAGGATGCATCGTCATATTTGATGGTACAGTACAATAATGCACAAAGTCACATGCTGTAGCCTTATGCACTGTACTGTACTACTGTAGTGTGCCTTATTTTGAGCACTTTTCTTTTCTTGTTACAGGAATCATGAATAACATTTTTTTCCAAGAGAAAATAGTGCTTGAGATTGCTGAATACATCACACATGAATTCCAAAATGGTCACCATTTCTACCAGGACAATGATCCCAAGCACACCGCGTCAACGGCGCATATTCTTGCCTGCGGTATCAACTGGGTGAAGACGCCTGCAGAGTAAGTACGGTAACCATGTCTCATTTTTTCCCACTGTTTACTGTGTATCTCTTTAACTAATTCTCCTCTTTTTTCCCCGCCAATGACAGATCGCCAGACTTCAATCCTTTCGAAATGGTCTGGCATCAGGTGAAGGATCATATCCGCAAAGTGGTGAAACCCTCAAAAAAGGATGAGTTGGCGAATGGCATACTGAGTTTTTGGAACGATGTACTCACCGTGGAACGATGTGATAAATATTTCGACCATATTGCGACTGTGTTGCCCATTGTGATAGAGCGTAATGGGCATGCATCAGGAAGGTAGTATGGTACAGTACTGTACTGTAGTATGGTAAGTACAGGCACACCAAGTATAGTATGATACAGGTTGGTATGGCACAGATTGTTTTACTATATACAATATGCACTTAACTGCACTCATTATTCATTTTCAGTGAGAGCTGCACTACCAATTTTGTTACAAAGTATTTTACAGTAGTTATACAGTAGTTATAATGTATAATGAGTTCCAGTATACAGCAGTTTGACAGTAGTAACTGCATAGTCCATTGTGGAGCAGTTATACTGTACACAATGCCATTATATGCACTTAAATGCACTCATTTTTTTCTTTTCTTTTCATAGAGATCTGCACAAAAAAAAGGACGGGCGGAGGGGGGGGGAGAAGGGGGTGGGTGGTAGCATGTCTAAATTGTGTGAACTGTTTGTATAGTGTATGTACAGTCATGATTTACACAACCCCCCTCCCCTCTCTCAATGAACTACAGAATGCAATGTGGCCATGACGAAGAAGAGAAAGACTGAAAATAAGGGTATAACACGCACCCACAGCAGTGAGGGCATGCCCGGCGTGTGGTAGTAGCATTGCTGGGCCTGGTGAGTAAGGGTTAACTTAATACTTGCTGAGTCCGGGGTGCAAGAGGTCGGAGGGTAATGTCCAAGTGCCAGTGTTCAAGGGTTGGAGAGAGTAGCGTAGTGATGTCCGAAAGCTAGGGTTCAAGGGCAGGAGAAAGCAGCGTAGTCAAGTCCAAAGCAGAGTTCAAGTTCAAGGCAAGGAATCCAAACAGGGGCATGGACAGGAACCAGGGCTGAAACAGACAAGGGAGCTGGGCATAGACACTGCACACACAGGAGCTACAGGAAAGCTATGCAGAGCAAGGACTGAGAGGACAGAGTGGGGTTATATAGGAAGAAGGGCCAATAGGAGAGAGGGGTGGAGCAGAGGTTAGAGTGGGTAATTGCAGAGATAGGTCAGTGAGAGCAGGGGAGGAGACAGGAAGGTAATCAAGGGTTATAGCCTGCAACCGACGGGGGCGGAGCCAGAGCATGGGGGGTAAGTAAGAAGAGCGGGTGCGCGCTCAGTCTGTAACCCTGCTATGCGCACACACCGCGCATGCACCAGAGCATGGGGGAAGACCAGCGGAGGAGGCGCACGGGAGAGAAGACAGAGGAGAAGGGGGAACGGAGGAACCAGGTAGGGAACCGACAGGGGTGACAGAGGCACACCGAGGAGTGCGTGAGCCACGATTGGAAACCCGCGATCGTGAACGTGCACGCTTGATGAGGGGACTGCGCGCGTGCACAGAGTGTAAGCCTGGGCGTGAGGATCGAGCCGGGGAGGAACGGCTGAGGAAGGAAGGTGGCGTTTGGGGATGTAGGGGAGCGCTGGAACTAGGCACTGTGGGGGCTGGGTTGACAGGGACACGCTGGGAACTGCGAATCCCCCGATTCGTTACAAGGTGTTGATAAGAAGTTGAAATCATTGAGCCCTCTAATTGAATGGGAAGTTATACACGCATGCGCATTAATAATCAACAAGGTCCCAGGTCCCAAAGAGAATTACACGCAGGCGCAGTACTGTGAGAGCAGGCTCGGGACGATTGAAGCCACAAAGCCAACCATTTGAAAATGAAATTTGTGAGAGGTGTCGATAAGAATTTGAAATCCTTGAGCCTTGTATGTGTGTGGGAGGGAGGGGGGGGAAGCTGTATGAAGGACTAGCTGTAGTTCAAAGACATATTTTCAACAGAACAGCATAATGTTTTGATCCCCACACCCCCAAATAAAAATCACAGTACTATGCCACCCACCTCATAAAGAACGTGCATGACTAGTGTGGAATTAGAAAGCAACAGTACTGATTGATTTTCATAATATCCAGAATTGCAATGCAAGCCCATGTCGAGAAAAGAATAAAAAAAACTATATTTTCAGACTACTGTAGAACTTCTAATTGAATGGGAGGTTATACACGCATGCGCATTAATAATCAACAAGGTTCCAGGTCACAAAGAGAATTATACGCAGACCCAGAACTGCGAGAGCAGGCTTGGGACGATTAAAGCCACAAATCCAACCATTTGAAAATGAATGGTTTGTGAGAGTTGTCGATAAGAAGTTGAAATGCTTGAGCCTTGTGTGTGTGTGGGGGAGAGGGGAGAGGAATCTGTATGAAGGATTAGCTATAGTTCAAAGACATATTTTCAACAGGTCAGAATAATGTTTTGATCCCCGCAACCTCAAAAACAAGTCACAGTACTATGCCACCCACCTCATAAAGAACGTGCAGTACTATTGTGGAATTAAAAAGCAACAGTACTGATTGATTCTCATAATATCCAAAATTGCTATGCAAGCCCATGTCGATAAACAAAAAAAATAGATATTTGTAAAACTTGATTCTCATAATATCCAGAATTGTTATGCAGACACATGTCAATAACCGAAAAAAATATATATTTGTAAAACTTGATTCTTAGAATATCAAGAAGTGTTATGCATGCACGTCGAGAAAAGAAAAAAATTTAAAAAATACATTTATTTTCAGACTACTGTAGAACTTCTAATTGAATGGGAAGTTATACACGCATGCGCAGGAATGTAAGGCCACGCTCGGGAAGAGTCAAGCCAGAAAGTCATCCATTATAAATGAATGGTGTGGGAGAGGTGTAGATAAGACGTTGAAATCCTTGAGCCTTGTATGTCTGCGGGGGCGAGGGGGAGAGCGCTGTATGATGGATTATCAGTTCAAAGAAATATTTTCAAAACGTCATCATAATGTTTAATGAGCCGAAATTTAATACTGTAACACGCCTATGCATTTCAACAATGTTCAAATAAGACATACTGTACAGTACACTCATGCGCATAATATAATAACAGTATAAAAAGAAGTAAAAGTATTGATTACTAAATAATACATATAGAAATGTGCTAATTTTAAAGTCGATGAAGACGCAACGTTATATTTTTGTAATACTGTATAAATCTTCCAATTTACAATTACTGCGCGCGCGCACACACAGGCTTGCAGAAAATGTACGGCTGTACTGTAGGTTGAATTGCTATTAGACTTTTAAGACAACAGCTCGTGAACGCCCACCTGTGTTTTTAGACGGTATAGCAGTATTGCAGACAGCGCTAAAAATCCGAGTGCTAACATTTTGCAAACCGCCCCGGAAAAAAACAAAACAGACCGCATCTGGCCACGGTTATCAGAGCAACGCGGCTATGGCCGCATTAGGATAAAGGCGGTCGCAGCTGTATCTCAAAACTCAGATGCATGTTTTCCTTTGGCAAGTTTTGAATTTATCCCTCCTATCAGTGAATGCGTAGTTTCAATCCCTGCTGTAATTGGCTATAAGACGCCTCAATGATTTAGACAGGAATCCGCCTATATGAGTGTGCAATAAAAGCAGCTCTCTCTCTCTTTTTCCTGTTGGTGATCTGAAGACAAGCAGCTGCTGGCAGGCCTCTCAAAGGTGCTTCTGTGTAAGAGCTATTCACACAGGGAGCATGGAGAGGCCTAGCCAGCAGGCTGGATTTCGGTCCAGGATCCCAGAACCAGGGCCCTATCATGGTAAGCCTTTGCTGAACAGGCGCCTTGCAACTAGGAAAGTTCCCCAGATCCCAGATCTCTTCCCCAGACCCCAGTAAGTGTGTATATTCTCTGTTTCTTGCATTTCTGTGTGTTTCCGAGGTCTTGTCCGAATAAACCGCAATTTATTTTACTGCCTGTTTTGCCTTGTGACTGATCCCTTAAATATAAAGGTGTATTTGGCCTGGCCTACCGTGACAAAAATATTCTATATTTTTTGTAGTTCATAATCCTTCTCAGAAGTAGTTTCTATACTTGTGTGTTTCAGAGTTTTCCCTCTGTATACAGGTAACGTAATATTATTTACAGGCGACTGAGGGATACATCATTAACATTGTATTGCATTCTTCTCCTTAACAGATTCATTTAAAGTTTTACTTACAGAAAATAGAAAAGATGAAAGGTTACAGTAAATACACTATAAGCAAACTAATAATACTAAAGTAATAACAGAGGTTTGTACTATGGCATCAGACTAGTAATTTTTGTGTTTGTAAAATGAAAGCCTGTAATAAGGCATCACCAAACCGTCTATTAGGCGTATCCATATGATTAACTAAATATAGAATATGGTATTTGTTAGCTATTATAAAGCCTGACGCAGCAGAGCCCAGAAACCAGAACTGGCAGAGAAGGACGGCTGATTATCCCCTGTTATTTTCATTAGGATGCGAGGGTTACACAGATCTTTACATAAAGTAACCTCTATTTCTGGGGACTGATTCTCAGTGAAGAAAAGATCAATGTTTCCATATTTATTTTTACTTTTATGTCACTTTGACCTTTGTGCAGCTCCCAGTATTCGCTCTGTCTGGACATTACCCCCCTCGGACTCTGCCAAAGGCCAGAATGTCCAAACTACGGTCTCTGGCCCTAATGTTACTGTTTATTCCAACTACAGGAGAAGCTTTACTGACTCCCAGATCTGGATGCATGTTACAGAGACACTTTGACAATATTAACTACTACAGGTCTGGGGACATTATACTTGGAGGAATACTGCAGTTTGGAGAACGTTTAAGACCTGTCTTCAGCTTCACACAGAGACCTCAAATTGAGGGGTATAGGTAGGTTTTTTTCTTTATTCCAATGTCTTTGCTATAATTGTGCTATTATAAAGGAAAGACAATTCGAATGTGTGTTCTGTGCGGAAATGAAGACTAGAAAGGCATTAATATTGTTTGTCTGTTGCTCCTCTTAATAATCAAATAAAATCTATTATACAGTAGCTCTATACTGTACAATAGAAACATGTATTCCTAGCGGATCTCTGCATAGGTTTTTTGTTGTGGATAATTAATACAAACAATGCATTTTTTGGCAAATGCTTGTTTTCAATTGATTGTTATTTTTTCTATTTCTGCTTATTATTTGGATTAAATAGTTTTGCATTTGAATAGCTTGTTTAGTACATTTTTGGATTGGTTAGCATTTTAAATGAATTTATTGTTTTCTTGGTTAGTGCTTTTATTTATTTAATTGATTGATTGGCTTTTGAGGTTTTATCTCTTTAATAGTTTGCTTGGACAGGTGTTTATTTATTGTATTGTTATGTTTTGGAATAACATCATTTTAATGATGGTGTTTTGGCGAAAGATTCAATTTAGTGATGTGAACTATTAGGCTTTTTAGTTCTTTTACTGTTGGGGTGTTTAAGTGCTTGTGTTTTTATTTTGTTCATGTGTATTTTTGTCCTTAATGATTTGTTTTAGGTTGACCATTGACTGCTATAGTAGCTTATCATGCCCATATTATTTTGGCATGATGTGCCAATCAATGGGAAGAGGATGAGCATAGTGAGCCCATGGTAGGTTGTTAGGCCTCCCGGGTGGGTAGTGGAGGAGGGTGGGGTAACCCCTTTATTATTGTGATGGGCAAGGGTAACCAGGCTTCATATTAAAGGTTAAGCCCTCAGATCACCCTTGTGTCCCATGAGTCCCTGGCAGCAACCTAGCAATATAAGCCAGGGGCCAGGTATCTTACATGCAAAAGTTTAAAGTGCTTTTCTGCTTTTCATGTTCCCTGTAACACAGATTTATGAAACTTTCTATGTGTACGTTTTAGGTGGGATATTTGGGTAAGAATGCAATTCTTTTGGTTGCAGGAGGTCGGGGAGCGGGGCTACCGGTAGTACCTTAATTCTACCCGATGTGCAAGCATGATTGTCATGGGAGACCAGGTTTATCAACACATTTATACCGAGATCATATGATTGAGTAAAGCAAGGAGGTAAAATAAATTGTAATTTATTTCACGAAAATACATACACACAATGTTCCACAATTACTGTCAAAATACACTTATTGCTACACGGGAAATGACTTTTTAAATGACTATCCGACCAGCTGTGTACTGTATGTACAACTCTGAAAAGTTTCATGGAAAAGCCAAGGCATAATGAAATGTAACTGATATGTCTGGAAGTATGTACAAGGCTGCAGTGAAATGAAAATAAAATCCCTAGCATTTAAAAAAAAAAAATACACTTATTGGGACGGGGCAAACAAAATAATTTGTTTCCAGAACAAAATGTTGCAAAATAAAGTATGTAGGAGCAATTTTCCAGGGGCGGGAATTACTCACGAAAGTCTTGGTCCGTTCTCAACTCTGCCGCTGCTGTAACGGCACTTGGAATCTTGAGGAAACTTATGATGAATCTGGTGAATCTTATGAAGCTTGATTAGTCTGAGTCCCAATGGGCTGCATGAATCCTAATAGGGTCCAGAGCCCTATACCTAACCAGTGCAGCCAAACTCACTGTGGGAATAACTTTTCCCACCTATCCCGGAGTTGCCAATACTTCACAAACCTGGCAGGACGGGTGGCTTCCTATTCTGCTAAGAGCATGCGCCAACCTTGCACCTTTGCCTCTTAGCATATGAAACCAACCCCTTTACCTGACGACAGTATGTTTGGCCTGAGCAACCATTTGCCAACGGCCTGGACTTCACATTAGGATGGGGCTACATAGGCTAACCTTCCCAACCTGACACCTCAGAGACACTGAGCCCTTTCAACTCTGGACTTTTGCAGACATTGTGGCATTAAGCCAGCGGCACATCCTCAGCTCATTTTCAGTGAGTCACTACACGCATACTGGGGTGCTATAATTAATTCGTTTTTCCCTGTCTCTGATGTCCTGAATGAAAGTCCAACTATTTTTATCATATTTAATACACTAATTGAGGGGGACTTTCATTCATCAATTTTTATGAAACATTATAAAAATCAAGTTATGGTCATTTTATATGTTTCTACCTGAACTACGCGCACAGCCAGTTTCAGAGCGCTAGGAGCTTCCTAACAGAAGTTAGCAGAACCCCACTTTTTATTCTCTAAACGCTGGACTTAGAAACATTTTCTCATTTTATTTTACTGTGTAAAAGAGGTCTACCTTCTACACCATTAACTTAGTAAAAAGTTACCCGGAATATTTCTAAGTCCTGTGTGTGTGTTTTCCCTCAAACTGCCTGCACGTTAATTGTCAGAGCTCTACAAGCTTCCTAAGGCTGCGCTTATAGTGCCGGCGACGTCGCCCGAAAACAAATGCATTGACGCCGCCGTGTGCGCTTATAGTAAGAGCGACGGTGACAAAGCGATGGGGCGACGTGGTTTTTGGAAGCTGGGAATATTTGATTTTTCAGGGGCTGTCGCCTCATGTGACATCCTCTGAACCAATCAATGGCCTGGTCAGCCGCGACGCCGCCGCAAAGCAAAATACAAATTTCGCTAGTGGCGACGGTGACGGGTGACGTCATGCGTCACGTCGCCCGTCGCGGGCACTATACGCACGGCCTAACAGAACTAGCAGAAAAGTTGTACTTTAAAAAAAGCCTAGACACACTCCCCAGCTGTTGATATTTTCACCAGAGCGGGACTAAGGAGATATTTCACCCTCGCCACCTTATACATTGTGAGAGAGACTCCGCACCCCTACACTGGGTTCTGGGGGTTTGGGCATATACCGGGGGACCCTTGAATGTGATTTATCCCCCTGCCCCGTCTTACTGTTCTGGTCTGTGCTGAAGCAAGGAGATCTGGCGCTGAGCTGCAAACCACTTCCTAGGGAGGATTTTGTTCGGTGTTCTGTGTCATGTCCCCAGGAATCTGGTATGATTCCGGGGTACATTTTCGGGGTAGCCAGCAACTATGGGCTCCTTCTACCAAACACACCCGGACAACAGTTTTACCATAAAATCCTTCCTGAAACTCCCGCTTGCGAATCTCAACTGGTTGGCACTCCTAGAACAGCAAAACACACAGAAATCTTTTAATAAAATGCTGTTCACATGCCAAAACTGGGTTGACGAACTGACACTTCAAACTCCCCAATATGGCTAAGGGGCACCCAGCCAGGCATAATACCTTATTATTGTCCTGGGTACCCCCTCACCATCATACCTCCCCACCTCAAAGTGTAGGTGCTATTACAACCGCCTTGTTTGGTGGTTTGACTGGTCGGACAACTCTTGATGTTACAGGCTCACTGGGACTGTCCTGGTGGGATAGTCCAACCGCTTTGCCATGCTCGCTGCCCTTCTTGTGCTGGATGGTAAAGTCAAATTCTTGCAGGGCAAGGCTCCAGCGCAGCAGTTTGACATTCTCACCGGACACCCGTTGTAGCAAAATCAAGGGGTTGTGATCCGTGATCACTGTGAACGGGTGACCGTATAGATAGGGCTGTAGTTTCCGTAGAGCCTATACCATTGCCAAACACTCCTTTTCAATTGTGGCATAAGCCACTTCCCTGGGTAGCAGTTTCCTGCTCAGGTACACCACAGGATGCTCTCCTCCCTCCTCCCCCACTTGGCTGTGTACAGCACTGATCCCATAGTCCGAGGCATCAGTCTGCACCAAGAACTTTTTTGAACAGTCCGGTGCAGCTAAGATAGGAGCACTGGCCAGTGCGATCTTTAATGCCTGGAATGCGACTTCACAGATGGGAAACCAGACAGCCAGAACTGAGAGTCACTTCTGTGCCAAGTCTGTCAAGGGTTTAGCCATGGCGCTGTACTGTGGGACAAACTTCCTATAGTAGCCAGCGGTGCTCAGAAAACCATAAACTGCTTCTTAGTCTTGGAAATGGGCCATTGCACCCAACCTCAACCTTAGCTGCCTTAGGTTTAAGATGCTCTCCGCCCACCTGGTGACCTAGGAACCATACCTTTGCCAAACCTACTAAGCACGTGGTGGGTTTCAATGTAAGCCCCGCTTCCCTAATCCTGGCTAGCACCGCTGCTACATGCACTAGATATGAGTTCCATGAATGAATAAATACAGCAATGTCGTCCAGGTACGCCCTTGCAAAAATTTGCAACCCTTCCAGCAACCTATTTAACAGGCGTTGGAAGGTAGCCAGGGCATTCTTCATCCCGAAGGGCATCACTAAAAATTCATAGAGGCCAATCGAATTAATGAATGCTTACTTCTCCCTAGCCTCCTAGGTCAGAGGGATCTGCCAGTAACCTTTACTGAGATCCATGTTGGTCAGATACTTTGCTCCCCGCGAGCTCAATGCAGGGCATGGAATAAGCATCTGACACCGTTCCCACATTGAGCTATCGGTAGTCCACACAGGACCTGGTGGTCACATGTGTGCACTGGGTGAACTGTGATTTGTGTTCTGCCCAGCTTGTCCATGAACAAAACCCTATACTGATCTAGAATAGCCCTCATCTATACTGCCATAGCATAGATGGTGGCAAGATCTACCGCCTCAGGGAACCGGGTGGGAAAATCCACCACCGTGAGGATGTAACGCTTTCCTGACCAACTGGGGATCATGTGAAGACCCACTATGTCCATAGCTACCCTCTGGAAAGGTTCCCCAATACCAGTAACAGGTTTAGGGGTGCCTTCACTCGATCGCCCACCTTACATACTCCCTGGCAGGCATCACAGGAGCGGCAGAAATCTGTCAAGCCCCTGATGCCCCCGGCCAGAAGTAATGCTCCATCAGCCGGGCTCTCATCCGAGTGATCCCCTGATGCCCAGCTAGTGGAATTGAGTGGGCTAACTTGTCACGGGGGACAGGTATTTGCACATTTAAAACCGGGATCATATCATTGAACAAAACCAATAAGTAAAATAAATTGTAATTTTTTCCATAGAAATAGGCAAACACACATTGAATTACAATAGACAGAAAAAGATACACTTACTGGGGGTCTGGGGTTGACAAATTGACTTTCCTAGTTGAAATACAGTCTTTAAAACAGTCTAGTGCTGAAGTGGGGACTTCGAAAATATTCTGGTTTAGAAAGTCTTGCAGCCTTTTTCCTTGCAATCTCAGCAAGGCGTCCCTTGGTCTGACCCGTTCTTGCCCTTATGGCAAATTGGACTTCTGGAATCACAGCTAGCCCTCCAACCCGTGGCGTGGGAAATTCATCCCTAGCCACTCACACACTTTGCCAGGTTTGTGAAAGCTGTCACCTACTGCTTCAGAACAGTGAGAGAGCATGTGCACAAACCAACATCTTGCCCACTCACTATTCAAAAAACCCCACCGGCTCAATGCCTATAAGTCTGGGGAAGGGACAACTGCCATGATGGCCTGTAGTTCATCTCAGGATTTGGGACACTTAATTCAGCCACCCTGTCCTAAGCTTTCACACCTATGCCAACATGTGTGACTTTGATCTAGGGACCCAGCATCAGACTGGATGGCTCTACACTATATTAGCCATAATCCCCCCTCTGAGTCTTGCAGGACAAAAAAACTGCCTGATTTAATGCATAAAGTATATAACATTTTTAAAACATACCAGCTTTAATAACCTGTAGCAGGGTCCCCTCTTGTCCCCCTTACCCTCGCTGCGCCGCCATCTTGGTTGTGTCGCAGAGGTTCGCGCATGCGTAGTAGCGATGCGGCGGCCATTTTGGTAAAGGAGAAGTGGCAGCAGAGGCACTCCGTACCGCATGGACGGCCCACAGTCGCGCATGTGCAGTTAGGGCGATGCGGCGTCCATTACAGTGTTGCGCAGGCTCAGCGGAGAGTAGGGGCAGCCATTAAAGATCACGCACGCGGCTCCAATAGGAAAGAGGGCCATGGAGGACTTAAGCCCCCAGAATGCTTAGAGGTAGACAGGCCACCTGACACCAGGGAGCCAATAGAGCTTGCAGCTTTCCCTGAGAAGAAAGATACAATGTTGTGTGCTGCAGTGAGGAAGTCAGTGAGACTGAGGAGACAGTGGGGGAAGGAAGGGGGGCAGAGAGCAGCAAGCTTCTGCCCTAGGCCAGAAGTACCCCGGGCTAGAGTTGAGGCCCTGACTTTCCCACCAGTGAGGGTGGGTGTTCATAGGGACAGGCCCTTAGGTAAGGACCCTGTGCCCCTTCAGCTGTGTGATAGTGCAGGGAGAGAGACCCTGTTGCAGTCTTTTGGTACAGGGACCCAGTATCGTGTTTGCTGCATGTTCCTGTATGCTGTGTTGCTGATCCAGAGACTGTCCTTACGGTGGGACGTCCGGCTGGACCCCATCCCACATGTGCTGGACCAAGCGGCACCGGTAGACCCTTTACGAAGACACCCAGGTGCCGGTGCACCTGGGCAGGTATTTTCAGCCTTCCACACGTGCACCAACGTTACCTTGCTCCTCACATGTGACAGGCCTGTTCACACAATTGGGTGGGCTTGGACTCTTTGGACACGGGGTTGGGAAGGAGCTAAGAAGGTTACAGCCCAGTTAGGGGCAAGGTTATAGCCGCCAGCTAGTGTCAGAGGGTGTCCTATATACTGTTGTGTATTGCTGATGTATGTGTTATGTTATATTCTGCATATAGTAAAGACCGTTACATTTTTACATCCAGTGTATGTGTTCATTTGAATGTGTCATGCGAGGAACAACTCCTGCTCTGCTGGGAGCCATCGCAGGTGGAGGCGCTGTACTATATAGTATTGTTCCAGATACACCCCAGGCTCTCACTGGCGGAGGCTCAGGCCTCCTGTGAGCCTAACAGGTAAAGCACCATACCGGTTAATACATATAGATTCTCCTCTTATGCACCCTATCTGCGATTGGTGGGTGGGGGGGGGGGGGAATATGGGTAACAAACCTATACTTTATATTCTTCTTTATTAAAATGTGCTAAGTTTATTTGGTGTGGAAGATAGAGTGAAAACTGTAACTGTGTTTTTTCTTCCCCACCAGCCATATCTCTGACACTCAATAAATAAACATTTTATTTTAATAAAACCCTCTCAGTTTTATTTTTGGGTTGGAGTAAACCCTCAAATCCTTATCCATGAGTGAGGGTGACCTGAGTAAGAACTGGGCAGCCCCTCCTGTTTATATTAGGGACCCCTTGACTGTTTCAGTTACCCTTTTCCTCCCTGCGCCTCATTTAACCTTTTCTGTTCTGTGCTGAAGCAGGACCTTCTAGTGGTGAGTCGCAAGAACGCTTTTCATGGTAGAGATTCAATGTAGCTGGGAATCAAACCTGAATCCGGGGTACATTTTTGGGGTCTCCATTTACTTTGGAACCCCGCTAAGTAGACACAATCTGAAAGAAGTTTCTCCGTCAAACCCACCCTGAAACTCACAGCCCAGAAATCTCCTGGTCCCAGCACCCCAGGAAAGGCAAAACACACAGAGATCTTTATTGTTGCATAAATTTGCACACAGTCACAGAAATGCATGCACAATACATGGGTCCAAGAGCTGACACTCTAGGACCTCCAAAACACAGTTCAAGGGCAACCAAGTGGGCTTAACCTTTATTATAAAGCCTGGTTACCCCCTCCCCATCACATACCTGTAACAACTGGTGCCTATACTCCCTCGGTAACACTAACTGTCGCCTACTGTACCATTCCAGACCCTATCTAGACCCATAGCCATCTGCTCTCTATATAGGAGCCCGCGGTGCCATGAGAACTGTTCTGACCCACTGCCCGAGGTAGACTCGGATGCCCGGAGGTTCATGCGCTCCATGCTGGGATCAGACCTCACTGTTACAAGTTATCGCTTGTTTTGGGAGATCGCAATCTTCATGTTTCCCGCTATGTTATAAGACCCCGCAAGATTTTATAACATAGGCTTAACCAATCCCACCTCTCTGCCACCAGTTAATATATAGCCTGTCACGGGAGACCAGGTTTATCAACACCTTTTTATACCAGGATCATTAATTGAACAAGCAATCTCCAAAAAGACCCAGGTACATGCTGGGTACATGCTGGGTACATGCTGGATACATGCTGGGTATATGCTGGGTACATGCTGGGTACATGCTGGGTACATGCTGGGTATACGCTGGATACATGCTGGGTACATGCTGGATACATGCTGGGTACATGCTGGGTATATGCTGGGCACATGCTGGGTACATGCTGAGTACATGCTGGGTATATGCTGGGTATATGCTGGGTACATGCTGGGTACATGCTGGGTATGTGCTGGGTACGTGCTGGGTACATGCTGGGTATATGCTGGGTACATGCTGGGTACATGCTGGGTATGTGCTGGGTACGTGCTGGGTACATGCTGGGTATATGCTGGGTACATGCTGGGTATATGCTGGGTACATGCTGGGTACATGCTGGGTACATGCTGGGTATATGCTGGGTACATGCTGGGTACATGCTGGGTATATGCTGGGTACATGCTGGGTACATGCTGGGTACATGCTGGGTACATGCTGGGTACATGCTGGGTATATGCTGGGTACATGCTGGGTACATGCTTGGTATATGCTGGGTACATGCTCGGTATATGCTGGGTATATGCTGGGTGCATGCTGGGTATATGCTGGGTATATGCTGGGTACATGCTGGATACATGCTGGGTATATGCTGGGTACATGGCTGGGTACATGCTGGGTACATGCTGGGTATATGCTGGGTACATGCTGGGTACACGCTGGGTACATGCTGGGTACATGCTGGGTACATGCTGGGTACATGCTGGGTACATGCTGGGTATATGCTGGGTACATGCTGGGTACATGCTGGGTACATGCTTGGTATATGCTGGGTACATGCTGGGTATATGCTGGGTACATGCTGCAACATTTCACACATTTCTGCAGACAGATCAATTGCCCATCGGATTAACAGCGGGGGTCCCTGGCAGTCCCATTCAAACTGAATGGGACTGCCAGGTGCCCCTGCTGTGTTAATCCGATGGGCCATTAGCCTCTGCAGAAATGTCACTGAAATGTACCCAGCATGTACCCAGCATGTAAACTGGCTAGTTTAAGGCAAGTTTAAGGCAAATTTTAGAATACTCGTTGGCTCGTCTGTAAGTGAGACTTAGAAGAATTCTTTAAAAACTTTCTCCGGCAAACCCACCTTGAAAATTACAGCCTAGAAATCTCCTGGTCCCAGCACCCCGAGAAAGGCAAAACACAGAAAAATCTTTAATGTCGCAAAATTTGCACACAGTTGCAGTAATGCCTTTCTAACATCTAGGTCAAAGAGCTGACACTCTAGGACCTCAACACACTGATATTTGGTACCCAAGTGGGCTGAACCTTTATTAGTGAGCCTGGGTACCCCTTCCCCATCACACTGTGTTATCCCAGGATGGAGGAACTCAAGTATAACTGCAGTACCCCACCTGTTCTTAAACCTTGGCATCCCTGAGTCTTTCAAGTCTGGACATCACACAGACCCATAAGAGAGTTTGGTAGCCACCTGGTCCCTCGGAATCCATGACTTGGAAATCCCACAATTCATTCACAGGTTATCAGTACATAAACCTATTAAACATACACCTTTAATAAAATATACTGTGTCCTGTATCATAGTGTGATAAAATGTGTAAGTCCCTATTCTGGTGTTAGGGATGGAGTGAGGGGATAAACTGTCTACACTTTCTAGCCTCACCTTTGCAAACACTCTAGAAATGACATTAAACTTTTTACACACAAAAACCACTCACAGATTTATCATATAGCTGGAGCATGCCCTGGACCCGTATACTAGGTTCAGGGTACCTGGGCACCCCTCATTATACTAGGGATCCCCTTTAGCTTGCAGATAAACATTAACCCCTTCATGCCCCATTTTCCTTGTCTGGATAATGGTGCAGCAGGAATCCTGGCGGTGAATCGTAAGAACATTTTCAGGGTAGCAGTTTTCCCGGAGCAATGTGCTTGGCAGTATCCGGGAATCACACTAGATTCCCGGATCCAACTTTTGGGGTAGCCTGTAACTTATGTGAAGACTTCATACAGTGTATACATCGGAATACCCATGTCATGGCGCATGATTTTTTCCAACCGTACTGCCTTAGACGCTGTTAGGGACAGTAGGTAAGGCCAGAATCTGCACTTGTGTTAAGCCATCCATTTTGTCTGTTATGACCAGTTAAGATTCTGTAGTCAGACTTTTGCTGAAATATAATTTCTTATGTATTCAGCTTCTGCAAAAACTAATTTCCTCCTTGCTCAGGATCTTTCTAAGATACTTTTTATATTGTCAGCTTCCTGCTGTTTTAATACACAATAGACTGGTTCTCTGAAAGAGGCAAAATCGTATAACTTAGTTGCTTGAGACTCAAGGTTTTTTGATAACAGACAATGAATAAGCTACTGTATGTATTCAGACAGTGCCTGTATTGGGAGAATCACGTCCCAAAATCATGCCACTAATATGTCCTGCCCCTAAAATCACGCCTCTAACCCAAGTCACGCCCAAGCCACACCCAGGTTACACATACGTTACGCCTCTAACAAAACTTTTCTTTTTTCTGTATAAAAAGCTCTACCCTATGCTTAATAAACGAGGATAAAGGATTTTTACATCTGACTTGGTTACGTTTCATTTCCTTCATTTTCCGGGCCTGTACGTTCATCAATATCGGAGATAACATTGTCAGTGCGTGCCAAAGCTTCCCGGGGAGTCTGCTGCAGGGTGCCGATGTGTGTATCCAGTCACAGAAGCCTAGGCAGGGAAAAGGTTTCCTTCAGACGCGTGTTAACTTGGGTTTGAATCGGGTGCAGAAAATTGCATTTTAGCGTTGTCTGCAATACCGTCGTGAAACTCAAGTGGGAAATCACGAGTTGTTGTCTAAAAAATCTAATAGCAATTCAACCTTTCTTTTATTGCCGTACAGTTCTGCAAGTGTATATTTGTAATTTGAAGATTAACGTTACAAGTTCATACCTTATAGTGTACATGGGAAAGAAATCCTTTCTGAGGCTCCATAGCCATACACAGATTAAAAATATGAGGACACCTACTGTACTGTATACAGCATAATAAAGGGAAAAAAGTAATACAAATATACAACATCGCTTCTTTTTCCGAATGTAAAAAAAAATTCCGCTCATGCAATCTCACACACACAATCCCACACACAATCCGACACACATAATCCCACACACAATCCCACACACAATCCCACACACATACTCACACACACATTCCCTCCCACACACACACAATCCCTCACACACAATCACACACACACAATCCCACACACACAATCCCACACACACAATCCCACACACAATCCCACACACACAATCCCACACACACAATCCAACACACACACACAATCCCCCCCCCACACGCACACACAATCACTCAATCACTCAATCACACACACACACACACAATCCCCCCCACACACACAATCACTCACACACACAATCACTCACAAACACACAATCACAATCCCACACACACAATCCCACAATCCCACACACACAACCCTCCCCCCCCCCCCCCCACACACACACACACACACACACACACACACACACACACACACACACACACACACACACACACAATCCCCCCTCCCACACACAGACACATTCACACAATCCCACAAACTCACAATCGCACACAAATACACAAACACAATCCCACACACACACACACACACACAATCACACACACACACAATTACTCACAATCACACACACACAATCACACACACACACAATCCCCCCTCACACACACACACACACACACAATCCCCCACACACACACAATGCCACACACACACCCCTCTCCCTGCTCTCACACAGAGACACATTTCCCCTCTCCCTGCATCAAATCAGAAGCTTTCTGATTGGTTACAGCCTGTCACATGAGGAGTCCGTCTCTGTAAAAATGAAATTCTACTGACTACAGAGATTCATGTCTCTTCGTCGCTCCGTCGCTCCGTCGCTCCGTCGCTCCGTCGCCGTCGCCCCTACTATAAGCGCATGCTGCAGATTCAATGCATTTGTTTTGAAGCAACATCGCTGTCTTCGTCGCCGGCACTATAAGCACAGCCTTACAATCACTTCCTTTGTAATTGCACTGGAATGTATACTGTACTGTACAGTATATTACTGTAATGTTTCTATGGGGGTTGGGTTTTTTCAATGACTCTCATGAATTTAATGAAGAAACAATTTTATTTGTACAGGATAATCATGGAAAAATGAATAATACAAATTTACAATCTTGTCTTTATCTTCTTCGTATTGACTGCATTGCATTCTGTAGTTCTTTTGTCATTGAGAGAGGGGGGGGTTGTGTAAATTACTGACTGTTGCTACAGTCTACACACAGTACAGTACTTTTACACATGTCCCCCCCACCTCCTTCCTGTAGTGCTGCAGCTCTGAAAAGAAAAAATAGTGCAATAAAGTGCATTTAAGGCATTACGTATTTCACAATATTGGACAACTATATACAATATTACTGTATAACTACTGTATAACTGTAAAACTACTGTAGGCTGCACTACTGTAAGTCACTTATTTATATATACAGTATGTGAGGATTTAAGTTTGTGCTCTGTATTGTTATGTATTTTTATACTAAACTGTTTACAGTATACTGTACGGTAACTACTGTATATACTGTATAACTATAACTGTACTACTGTAGGTTAGACACATCCTGTACTGGATTTAATACTGTATACAGTATACTGTACAGTGGAATGTGGAGAGGAAGGGCTGACATAAAATGGTTAAAATGGTTATTTTGAGTGCCATACTTACCTGCATCATACTTACTGTACCTGTACTTACCATACCACAGTACAGTACAGTACCTTACTACTTTCATGTGGCCTGACCATTACATTGTAAAAGAACAGGCAACACGGTCGCAATATGATCGATTTATTTATTGCATCTTTGTACGGTGAGTATGGAGTGTCAGAAACTCAGTATTCCTTTTGCTAATTCATCCTTTTGGGACGGTTTCACCACTTTTCTGATATGATCCTTCAGCTGATGCCATACCAATTCAATGGGATTCAAATCTGGCGCTCTGGAATTGGAAGGGGGAAAGAAGGTGAATTAGTTAAAGAGATACTGTATAAACTGTGTAAACCAATGAGAAACGGTTACTGAACTTAGTCCGGTGGCATCTTAAACCAGTTGATACCGCTTGCAAGAATATGGGTAGAAGACGCGGGATGCAGTGTGTTTCGGGTCATTGTCCTGGAAGAAACGGTGACCTGATGGGAATTCACACCTAATGTATTCAACAATCTCGGGCACTATTTTCTCTTGGAAAAATGCTTTATTCATGATTCCTGGAACAAGAAAACAAAAATGTAACATCAGCTGTACAGTGCATAAGGCCACAGCATGTGTATTTGTGCATTATTTTACTCTCAAAGATGATGATGCATCCTGGTCCACATCTAGAGATCGCACCCCACACATGCATCTTCACTTGGTGTTTTGGATGCGGCTTCAGTGATATGTGTCCATTTTTGTGGAATGCAAAAGTGGCAAACCTCTCAAGCTCAGTTGTCTCGTCAGTAAAGATGACATCCTGAAAAGTCTCTCCACTTTCGATCCATGCCCGTGCCTGGTCCACTCTTTTGATCTTGTTGGTGTCTCTTATCATAGGATGCGGTCTGTAATGATAAGGAATAATTTTACATGTGCTGTACAGTAAAACCACACTTTTACCTACTGTACTGTCCAGTACTAACTACAGCACAGCACTCGGCATAGAGTACTATTGCAATAAACTGAACTATATTACTAGTGTGACCAGAAAAAAGAAAAGCAGACACTGCCAGGGAACCATGTGGTAAAATGTCAGTTGGTTTATCACTCGTATACCCACTCCATAATAGAGTCTTAGGGCCTCATGCAGTAAGCGCCGAAAAGGCTTTTTTCGCCATTTTTTCTCAAAAATTGCCTTCCCGATTCAGTAAGCGCCGAAAAGTGGCCAAAATCGTCAATTTTTGTTCCCGATAAAAACTTTTCGGCATGCAGGTGCTGATAAGCCACTTTTCGGCACTTTTTGAAATCGGCTGAATTCTAGTAGCCCTGATCAGCTTTTCGCTGCTGATCGGCACTCTAGAATTGAGATTTTTACGCCAATCCAGCCCGCCAACTAAAGTTGGCAAGTTGGTGGTGTAGAAGCATCGGCAAGGTCGACCCTTAAAAAAATCAGGTCTTTTTCATGCCTGGGATTGATGCCGGGGGTCTCCGAGCTGATACCCATTAATACCAGCACCTGAGCCCCCGGCATGCATCCGAGGCAGGAAAAATGCATTTAAAGCCCACTTCATTGCCTTAGCGGCTAACCGCTAAGGCAATGAAGGGGTTAACCAGCCGTGCCAGGTTTATTGTGGGTAGTGGGGGTGGGTGAAGGGGGTATTTGGCCGTTGGTGGGTGTTAAGGGCTTGCGGGGGGTTGCGGGTGCACTTAACCCCTTCATGACCTTAGCGATTAATACCGCTACGGTCATGAAGGGGTTAAGCCTTCCTGATACCAACCCGCAAGCCCTAAACAACCACTGTTGGGGCTAATACCCCCTTCACCCACCCCCGCTACCCACAATAAAAAAATACACACACAACAGCCACACACTAAATAAATAAATAAATATATAAATAAATAAATAAATATATATATATATATATATATATATATATATATATATATATATATACCAACAACCCCTATACCCCTTAACATACACATATATGCACATCAATGATACTATATGCCTGCAGGGGCCCTCAGGTGTTCCCTGCATGACTGCAGTACCAATTCAGTGCACCCCTAAAAAAATTACAACACATAAATACACCACCCTTAACCCATACAGTATAGTAATGTGCAAAATTACTATTATCCACATATGGATAATAGTGAATTTGCCCATTTAAAATACATAAAGAACAATAAATACATATAGCACTCACCCATGTCCGGCTGCCATGATGAAGGCTATCCTCATCTTCATCACCTTCCATGCTCCCTCCGATGCTGCAAAACATGAACAAGAATAAAAACAGCCAATGTAATGTCCCCTAACCCCTTAATCACCATAGCGGTTATTAACCGCTACAGTCATTAAGGGGTTAACCCACCCTCACCCACCACTCGGGAGGCCTGCGGGTGGTCCCCGCCAGGCACCATGGTCCACCAGGTTGTCTCCGCGGGTCACCGTGGGCCACATTGGGGTCTCCAAAGTAGGCCTGTGGATGTCTGGGGGGCCCCGGGTCAGACCCACAAGTGTCTGAGAGGCCTCGGGTGGTTCCCACGGGGGTCTGGGGACCCAGTACCCCCACAGATGTGAGGCCACCGGTTCTTCCCCGCAATTGTCCCCCTGTGGACCCGGCAGCCTGGTACCCGTGGAAAGCCCGAGGAGACCTCAGGTGGTTTCCAGAGGTCTCCCGCAGACCAAAAGGAACCAACCCTGTATGTAAAAAAAATAAACATGTCCTAGACATTAAATACATCAATCCCCCCCTCACAAAACATACAGTACAATAATGTGCAAAATAACTATTATCCAGATAGGGATAATAGATTATTTGCCCATTATTAAACACATTAATTAGCATAATAAAATAAAAAAGTTGTACTAACCTCTTCAAAAAGAAGCCCCCTCGCCAGCAAAATCTGTGTCCTCCGTTGCCAACAAAATACATAGCTAATACATTGCAATTACATTCTGATATCAATTAACCCCTTAATCACCTTATTGGATAATAACCGCAAAGGTAATTAAGGCCCGATACTTCATCATAAAACTATATATATACACACACACACACATATATATATATATATATATATATATATATATATATATATATATATATATATATATATATATATATATATATATATATATATATACAAATATAGCTGTATGCTCATCTGCATGTCTTAGGCAGGTCTGCAACCCCGCCTTTCCCCATTATCACCCAGCATACAGCACTTCCACTGCAGCAAGGGATTCTGGGAAATGACATGCAAATGAGCACACAGTGTCACTTTTTGCCTCAATAACCATTTTTAACATGGTTCCCTATAGGCTTAAGCTTGCTGCATGGTCACAGCTTTGAGCACAGCCAGGGTTAAGGTGCATACCCAGAAAACCACCCACAGACAGCTGTTTCGACCTTGATGGATCTCATCAGTGTGGGGTTGATTTTACTGGGAATGCAAGAGAGGCTATGGGATAGGCTAAACCATAATACTGAGTTAAGTTATGGTGAGTAAAAAAAGTGACAAAAACCCTCCACAGGAAAGCAAATATGCAAATATAGCTGTATGCTCATCTGCATGTCTTAGGCAGGTCTGAAAACCCCACCTTTCCCCATTATCACCCAGCATACAGCACTTCCACTGCAGCAAGGGATTCTGGGAAATGACATGCAAATGAGCACACAGTGTCACTTTTTGCCTCAATAACCATTTTTAACATGGTTCCCTATAGGCTTAAGCTTGCTGCATGGTCACAGCTTTGAGCACAGCCAGGGTTAAGGTGCATACCCAGAAAACCACCCACAGACAGCTGTTTCGACCTTGATGGATCTCATCAGTGTGGGGTTGATTTTACTGGGAATGCAAGAGAGGCTATGGGATAGGCTAAACTATAATACTGAGTTAAGTTATGGTGAGTAAAAAAAGTGACAAAAACCCTCCACAGGAAAGCAAATATGCAAATATAGCTGTATGCTCATCTGCATGTCTTAGGCAGGTCTGAAAACCCCGCCTTTCCCCATTATCACCCAGCACACAGCACTTCCACTGCAGCAAGGGATTCTGGGAAATGACATGCAAATGAGCACATAGTGTCACTTTTTGCCTCAATAACCATTTTTAACATGGTTCCCTATAGGCTTAAGCTTGCTGCATGGTCACAGCTTTGAGCACAGCCAGGGTTAAGGTGCATACCCAGAAAACCACCCACAGACAGCTGTTTCGACCTTGATGGATCTCATCAGTGTGGGGTTGATTTTACTGGGAATGCAAGAGAGGCTATGGGATAGGCTAAACCATAATACTGAGTTAAGTTATGGTGAGTAAAAAAAGTGACAAAAACCCTCCACAGGAAAGCAAATATGCAAATATAGCTGTATGCTCATCTGCATGTCTTAGGCAGGTCTGAAAACCCCGCCTTTCCCCATTATCACCCAGCATACAGCACTTCCACTGCAGCAAGGGATTCTGGGAAATGACATGCAAATGAGCACACAGTGTCACTTTTTGCCTCAATAACCATTTTTAACATGGTTCCCTATAGGCTTAAGCTTGCTGCATGGTCACAGCTTTGAGCACAGCCAGGGTTAAGGTTTTTTATATATATATATATATATATATATATATATATATGTTTTTGATAACCCTTAAACATTTGTTTGTATGTTGGTTCATCATGTGTATATATATATGTATATATATACTGTATATATATATACACATGATGAACCAACATACAAACAAATGTTTAAGGGTTATCAAAAACATGCTCTACTAAAAACACCACTTCTCTTATCAGCCACAGTACAATAAAATCATATTTCCTACAAAAATCAAATCTCATCTTCCAATCAAAAGCATCAAATGCCAATCAAAACATTGAATTTACATTGTATACATGATGCATACAATCTATGCACCATGTACACTCTGCCAATTAATGTTCACAATAAAATATTCCAAACAAAATACCATTACATCCAAACAAGTATACTATTTAAACCAAGCAAGTCACCATCAATCAATTAGCATTCATTAATCAAATCACAAAACAATTAAAATACCATCCATAACAATTTGTCACGCTTGTGCGAGCCCACAGACAAGACCTGACCCCGGAACTGAGGTGGGAAGGACAGTGCCACACACCCACAGTAGCGAAGGCGGGCCCAGTAGGTGGTTTGTAGCGTTGCTGGGTCTGGGTATGAAGAAAAAGGGTTAATCCAATACTCGCCAGGGTCCAAGGGTAGGAGAAGTACACGTAGTCGTTATCCGTAAGCCAGTGGTAAAGAGCCAGAGAGAATCCAAATGCAAAGCCAGGTCGGTACACGAGAGGTTAATCCATAAGCCAGGGGTCACGAGCCAGAGAGAATCCAAATCCAAAACCAAAGCCAGGTCGGTACACGAGAGGTAACTGTAGAAAACAAAGCAAGACAGGGCTGGACAAGACAGGCACACACAAGGCTACACAAGGTCTATGTTCAGCAAGGTATGCCAGGAAGAGGCAGTCTTATATAGGAGACAGGAACCAGTAGGGGAGGGAGCGGGCGCAGGGCCTCCACAGATGCCAGGATAGGCTGCAGGAGACAAGGCTCATAGCAAAGCTTGATACGTAGCTGGGGCTCGTTGCACGCCGTCATGCGCGTGCACCATGCACAGCGGAGGTGCGGCGCATCCCAAGGGGGCAGAGCTATGCTCAGTGACCGTGCATAGAAAGAGCGGGTGCGCGCACGCTCTGTAACAGGAACGGTGATGCGCACATCAGTGGGGGGCGAATATTCGGCAGCTGCCGCTGCAGTACTATAGATAAGCGAGGAGGGAACGCGCCGCAAGGGACGCACTCCCCGATTCCTCACACAATTACACAATTAACTATTTCAATTGTTAAACAGAACAAGTTACCATCAGACAAAATATAAGTACCAAAAAGAATACTTATCCCCCTTGAGAAAGGACTCTTAGGAGCCTGAAACGCGTAGGAGGTTGTATGTATTAGTTTTTTGTTTGTCCCTTTTTTTCATTTTTATGTAGTCTTAATAAATATTTTTAAGCCTTTCCATTTGGTGAGCTGATGGTGCTTTTTTGGACTCAGCGATCTATTTTCCAATCCTTTTCAACCACGTTATTGCTGCTCGATTGGTAAGACACACTGAGGATCAGAGGGTACGGCTTATGGGTGTCGGCGCTTTCTACATTCTCCCCCGTGAATCACACGTCAACAAGGGAGGGGAGCGTTTACCGGACGGACCGGAAGTGATCTGACGCACTACCGGCACTCGGGAACTCCGCGCTGTTGATGCGAGATGGCGCAGCTGACCGCAAAGACCACCACGTCTACACTTCCAGCAGGACAGCTGACTACAGAACCAGGAGCGCTACAAGAGGGATTCATAGAGGTACCTACATTGTTTCTCTATCCCACAAGAATCGCAGGTAGCGGTTTCCATTGGAGCTCCTTTATTATCTGTTTACTGTCTTCAGAGACCTTTCCATCCACTGTTATTTGGCACCCACGTATTGACTTTCCCTCGTTGCTTACCCCAGTTGTCCATTTCATTATAATATTATTTTCGGGACTCCCTGTTGCAGAGCTCTGAGTAGCTTCACCACTGACCAAAAAGAATACAATATACAAAGCAAGCCTCAACCTGACCTAAAGTACAGCATACAACACCAAAAATGACATCTATCTAATAACAAAATACATTACACACACATTTATGCATAGCAGCATAGCTAAAATCATTTTAAAGACAGCAATACAAGCATTTCCTACCAAATCATTTCTTACCCTGTATGTATATATCGATCTAGACATACATACATACATACATACTGTACAGTGGTAAGAAATGATCTTAAAAAAAAAAAAGAAAATATCACATGTAAAAAAACTAAAAAACATGTACAAGTTAAAAAATAATACATTTATTTTGTTGACTTACCATTACTTGACCCACTCACCGACTCCCGTTGAACCGCTTACTCTCAAACTAATCCACGCACAGGAACCCATAAAATAATAAACCATAAAATAATAAAACATAACAATCCAGGGGTCTTCTATTTGTAATCCATCTTCATCTGTATTCTTCTTTCTTGTATCTTCTTCCGCTCTCTTCCGGGGTCTTCTTCTCTTCTTCGGCCACGCCCTGGCCTTCTATCTTCCGTAGGAGGTCCTTCTTCCTCGGCGTCTGCCTTCAAAATGAGACGACATATACTTTTATAGACCTATGACGTCACATTGTCGTCATATGGTTCCCACGGCCCTCATTGGGCCGTGAAAACCATGTGATTGTGGGGGAAAAATTAATTTTGATGACGTCATTTAAAGGCATTGACGCCAGCCAATCAGAATGGCTGTGCTTCAATTGCCTTTAAGATGACATCATGAAAAGAAAGATGGCCAGCCTCACATGGTACGATAGCCAATCAGAGCGTGGGAAATACATCCCAACTCTGATTGGCTCTAGTACCATGTGACAGGCTTTCAATGATGTCACATCCCTTCTCCCCAAAGCCTCTGTCACATGGTCTACTAGTGCAGAGTCCAGAGACTCAACTTTAAGGACAATTGAAATAAGATTCTTTATAATGTATCTCCTATTCATTGGAGCATCCTACTTCCTATATGTATATTACTACTGTATACTGTAACATAAAGCACTGGCGGGGGTATTACTACTGTATACTGTAGTTTAAGTACTACAATATATGCAATATACCGTAGTGTACTTTGTAACAGTAAGACACTTACTTAACATGCCCATATTTCCATCCCAATTTGCGTCTCATCAGCCTGATGCTGGTCTCATGCGGTAATATTGTGAGTTTTCTCTAGAGCAATCTTGACCCTTGTGGCACACCTCTCACCATTACCTTCACTGATTTGGCCCACCAGAAGGGTTGTCGCCTTACAGTGTAAAGGAAAACAGAACAATTTGTTACAGTAGGCCACAAAAATGTTCTCTAAAATAATTTTAATAATGACTAACCTTAAAACTTGCCCAACAAATTAAGCATCCCAATAGCCTGCACTGATGGTACTGTCCCACACTCAGTCACTCCTACCACCCATTGTGACCAAGCACTGCCATCTACAGCACTTATTTCCTCATATAAACTCTTAGATTGTAAGCTCTTGGGGGCAGGGATTTCATTTCCTATTGTCTGATTTTGCTGCACTTATTGCTTATTTGCTGCACTTATTGTATTATTATAGTCCCTGTACTGTGTTCTTTGTGAAGCGCTGAGTACACTTTTGGCGCTATATACAGTAAATAGAGACATACTGTACAGTACAATACAATATGCAATGCAAGAGGAGACTATGCAACCTGGGTAAATATGCCACCGGAGTAAATTCGGTAACCGTTTCGAAATTAAAAGTACAGTAAGTGCTTTTAAGAATGTATAAATTGCTACAAATTTTTTTTCTTTTCTTCAGAATTATCACTCGTGGCATGCATGTTAAACCACTCAGAGAACAATAATGAGGGGGGAGGTTGTCACAGAAACTTGTGATAGGATATAATAAACACAAATAGCTGGGTTGAATTGAACACGACTTAGATATAATAAAGATAGTTTATTCCTTAGATACGTGAACACACAAGATAATACAAATAACGGACAAGGTATAACACTTACTTAGGGGTTGGGTAATGAAGCAATCAGGTACAGGATTGGCAATTCATACAGGCATCAGGTAACAAGTAGTTGGTAAAATCAAAGACTCCGAGCATAGGGCTGACACTGGTTTATATGTGATTTCAGTCCTATACACTGGCATTGAGTGCAAGTCATTGGAGGACAATTATCTGCACCCAATCCCTCCTTGCCAGCTAATGTGGGAACATTGATAGATCATGCCCCCCAGCTAGATGGCAAATGCGCACCTCTGGCCCTTGGGGTCTCATTTCTTTAGCCCCACACAAAAGTCAGGGCGCCTACATGTCTATGAATATAGTTTGATTGAGTTAAACACAGTAAGGGTCTAGATGGGTGTTAACCCCTCTATCATCCACTGTGTCCACCAGCGCTCTTACTAACAAAATCAATATATATATACATACATTTGTCACATAAAATGGATGGGAATAACACAATAAAAAGAACAATTACTAAAAAAAAAAGAAAAAAATCATTAAAATTTGATGAATTTCAAAAATTGTGTTCCCACAAATGGAGTCCAGTCACGAAAAATATGGGTATGCAGCTTCTTTGCATCTGGAACCAACCTCGGAACCAGAAGAAACTATAGACAAGGGAAACAAAAAAGAAAAAAGCGCAAGGCCCATAGAGTATTATGATTATGTTTATAAACAGTCAAAAACGGTTATAAACACTTACAACAATGTAGTTGGTACAGGCACTTCGGTACTAAGATTAGACCGCAGGAACAGAGGTACTTTGCTCGTCTGTTTGTCAGGGCTGTATGTGTCCTGGCCCTCCTCCTCCTCTCGATCGGCGAACTGTTTCACTTCCGCCTCAGGTGACTCGTGCCAATGCCATTTGGACTGCATGGAGCCCCAGCCACATTTCAGAGACTCATGGATAAGGTACTGAGGCCCCATAGGACTTATGCCGCAGCCTACCTAGATGACATTGTCATTTATAGTAAACACTGCCGGGCCCATCTGAATAGGCTGAAAGCGGTCCTCAAATCTACAAGAGAGGCAGGGCTCACAGCCAACCCTAAGAAATGTGCCTTGGGTAAAGCGGAAACCAAATATTTAGGGTATGCAGTGGGAGGTGGAAAAGTAAGGCCACTAGCTGACAAGGTAGCTGCCCTGAAGATAGTTCCGACCCCCCAAACAAAAACGCAGGTACGCTCTCTGCTGGGTTTAGCAGGGTACTACCGGCGGTTCATCCCCAACTATTCGGAAGTGGCAGCCCCTTTAACGGACCTCACAAAAAAGTGTGCCCTTACACAAGTGGTGTGGTCAAGGGATTGTCAGAGAGCCTTTGAGGACATAAAAAGGTGTCTATCAGAGGGTCCCATCCTTAGAAGCCCAGACTTCAACAGCCCTTTTATAGTGCAAACAGATGCATCAGAGATAGGGCTAGGGGCAGTGTTGTCACAACAGTTTGAGGGAGTTGAACATCCTATCCTTTTCCTGAGTAGGAAATTGTTCCCAAGGAAAAAAAATTACTCAGTGATTGAGAAAGAGTGCCTCGCAGTAAAGTGGGCAATCGAGGCTTTGAGGCATTACCTGGCAGGAGTCCATTTTATAGTGCAAACAGATGCATCAGAGATAGGGCTAGGGGCAGTGTTGTCACAACAGTTTGAGGGAGTTGAACATCCTATCCTTTTCCTGAGTAGGAAATTGTTCCCAAGGGAAAAAAATTACTCAGTGATTGAGAAAGAGTGCCTCGCAGTAAAGTGGGCAATCGAGGCTTTGAGGCATTACCTTGCAGGAGTCCATTTTACTTTGGTGACGGATCATGCTCCACTGAAATGGTTAAATAACATGAAGGATTCCAATGCTAGATTGACTAGGTGGTATATGGCCCTCCAACCCTTCTCATTTGAGATTCAGCATAGGCCGGGAAAAGAGAACGCAAATGCTGACTTCTTTTCTAGAGAAGGGGTGGATGGTCGGGCTTCAGCCATGCATAGCCCCAGCCACACACTAACAGGGGAGAAATGTGACAGGGTAAATACAAGCCACCAGTTATATGCATGGAAAACCTATGTCTAGTCTGCAGTGCAGCACTGACTAGGTTAACTTCAGCTGGGAACCTCAGGACAATTAGTGGTATCCCAGCTGCCAAATCAAGGTGTGTTAATACCCAGGTTGTAGACACATGAAGCTGGCTGTTAATGAGTGAGGAGTAAGCTGCTGAGAGATTTCCTGATACAAGGTCTGATTAGAAAAGTAGATGAATTGTGAACTCTATGTCCCCTGCATAGAAAAGGGCAACTGCCATATACACTGTCTGCTAAAGTGAAACTGTTTTTGTCTGTTTGCTGAAGGAAAAGCCATTTTCGTATGTTGCTGAAAAAGAGCTATTTTTGTTTTGTGTGCTGTATATTTTTCAAGGCAAAATAAAACAGCCATGTCAAGAAACCCACGTGTGTAGTTGCATGTACCCTGCAACACATACATACAAAGCAAAACATTTGAAAGCCCGTGGAGGACCCTTTGTCCACCCATGCTCTGCTTGGAACCCCCAGCTCACCTGCTCCACCACCCATCCACGACGTTGCTCTCTTGGGAACCCCCAGCTCAACTGCTCCACCACACATCCACGACACTGCTCTCCTGGGAAACCCCAGGTCACCTGCTCCACCATCCATCCACGACACTGCTCTCTTTGAAACCCCCAGCTCACCTTCTCCACCACCTATCCAAGCAGATGTCAACAGCACTCCTAGCACCAGATCCAGCTCATTCACCCTCATGCTGAATGGTTTAAGTTGTGTCAAAATCCCTGACAACTCTACGTTGCAAAAGATTGATCTTCTTCTGGAGCCATGTTGAATATGGATAGGCATATGGATAAGATGGAGAGGAACATTGCAGGTATCTATTCTTTGCTTGGAGTCCCTGCCCCTGTATGTCCGATGCAGGAGCAGGAGCAGGATTTAACCCCCCCCCCCACGCTTACCCCCTCCATCTGCAGAATACATGTACCTGTGTGCCAATGATGAGGATGAGATGACAACCCCGGTAAGGCCACGATAAGAGATGACAACCCCGATAAGGCCACGTCAAGAGATGACAACCCAAATAAGGCCACGACAAGAGATGACAACCCCGATAAGGCCACGACAGGAGGAAAGCATCCTCCCAGACCACCTACCCTCGCCCGCTGCCAGAAGCACACCCGCTCCCAGGATTGTAATGCTCCCAGACATCATATTCAGCAACCTTGCTCAGCACGTCCGTGAGAAATACAAGATCGGAAGTTGTGGTACAGACCAGAAATATGCCCTGTCCATCTTTAAACACCACATCAGTTTTGAGATGTACAGCGGTTGGACCCACAATGTAAATTATGAAGGGAATATAAGCAAGAAGGGTCTGCCGGCAAATTTAAGGAAGACAGTTTTGGAGGAATTCCAGCGTTATTTTAATGTTGACGATCATGTTATGAGAACCGTGAGAGACACATCAATGGACTTTTGATGCATGTAAGGGCCCTGGAAGGCCAGCCCATTTGGGAATGACTTAGCTGTTTGATTGCACCGTACTGTAGTTCAAAAGCTATAGAAAAATGTTTTTACTCCAAAAATAGTTTTTACTTTTAAATAGTTTCATTGTTTAATGTTTTTAATGCTTGGTACTGTATAGTCATTTATTTCTATTTTCTGTTTTGCATGTGCATGTCTGGAGCTGGGCAAAGATAAAGTGCAGGAAATCCCCCCTCCCTTCCCCAATACTGGCAGGTAAGACACAGTGCTCCAATCCCTAACTAGTTATAGTTACACTGTATACAGTATCGAGTTACAGTATATACTATACAAGTATACTGTAGTTATACAGTAAAACTGTACAATATATAGTTTGACAGTAGTTACTGTAGTCCGATATAGTGACATACACAATGCCTTAAATGCACTTTAATGCACTAATATTTTCTTTTGTTTTCAGAGCTGCAGCACTACAGGAAGGAGGTGAGGGGGGGGGGGGTGTAAAAGTACTGTACTATGTGTATACTGCAGCAACAGTCAGTAATTTACACAACCCCCCACCCTCTCAATGACAAAAGAACTACAGAATGCAATGCAGCCATTACGAAGAAGATAAAGTCACGATTGTAAATTTGGAAAAAGAGGCAACCTACTGTATTTTTGTATTATTCATTTTTCCATGATTATCCTGTACAAATAAATTTGTTTCTTCTTTAAATTCATGAGAATCATTTCAACCCCAACGAAAAATTACAGTAATATACTGTACAGTATACATCACAGTACAATTACAAAGGGAGTGATTGTAAGAATGGCAACAATTGTCCTTTTTTTTTAACTTGAAGTTCAAATAACACATTTGCATAAATGTGATGACACGCATATGCGTTTTAACAAGGTTCCAATGAGACAAGGGAAAAGAAACAACAAACACAGCGCACAACGCTACTAGTGAAGTAAGTAATATAAAAATAACATTAAAAGGTTAAATGTTCTGCATACATCAAGCAAGAAATTACAAGCATCATCAAAGCATGGTGGGGGTTACCGCATGCTGGAACCGGGAACCACAGGTCAGAGTCTCTGCACGTTACTTCCTACACATCTGCAGTGAAGTAGTCCGGTGATACCAGATCTACAGTCAGGAATGTCCTTAGTACAGCAGTGTGGGTAGGAGGGGCTGGTACATTTCCAATGCGGGGTCCTGTGTACTCACCGTGTCTCTCACTGAATGAATCCTTCCCTGAAGAAGTAGCATTCCTCTACAAAACACGTTGGATGAATGCCATATAGCTGCACACTAGCTCTATCTGCATTTCCTCCCATTGTGAATTTACTAAACTTTCCCCGTGCACTGTGCTTGAACATATTGATTCTTGGTGTCTGTGGTGAAGATCCCGCGAGAGCTGCGTCATCAGTGAGTGACCAGCGCACCAGGGTCACGTGATTGGAAGCGCCGACAGTGCAGGGTTGAGTGAGCGACACGGCGAGTACTCAGGACCCCACATTGGAAATGTACCAACCCCTCCTACCCACACTGCTGTACTAAGGACATTCCTGACTGCTGCTAGACCTGAGTGCCAGGGGTGTTGAACCACATATTGTAGCATGTTGTAGCCCACACTACGGCTGCAGACGCTATTTAGTTAACCTCAAAACAACGTCATAATATTTTATTCATCTGCACTTTTGGTCACTTGCACTTACATGGAGCTTTGATTTTATTAATTTTTGTCTCCCTTTCACGTGAGATAATCAGCACTGGTTGCGCACTGTTTTCTTTTTTTCTGTCCAATGAGACAAACATGCATGCGTCTAAATAGGATGACACGCATATGCGTTTCAACAAGGTTCCAATGAGACATACATGCATGCACCTAAATGTGATGACACGCATATGCGTTTCAACAAGGTTCCAATGAGACATACAGTACACGCATGCGCATAAAATAAAAACAGTATGAAAAGAAGAGCAAGCCTAGCAAAAGTTGAAAGTATTGAATAATAAATAATACATATAGAATAAAAGATATACATTTTTATTTTTGGGGTTTCTTAGAAGAGTTAATTAAACATGCAAGTGTATTGTAATTATACTGCAAAATGCAACGTCAAACAGTAGTGATTCTATCCTAATCAATAAAAATTGCCCTGTCACTAAATTAATTTTTTTTTTAAAGCGATATTAGAGGTCCATTGAAATCCCTCCTTTTGCCTTTTTCCGCTTTATGTCAAAGTTTCTTTTCTGGGGAAAAAAATATGATGCTATTATTTCCGGTATTGCGCATGCGTCATGTCGAGTCATTGGTAATTAAAGCAGCAGTTCAAACAATATCCTACAGTACATTCTCATCTAACAGCTGGTCCATGTGGGGCATGGGATAAGCATCTGACACTGTTGTATTGTATTGTATTGTATGTTTTTATTTATATAGCGCCAAAAGTGTACTCAGCGCTTCACAAAGAATACAGTACAGGGAATTAAAAAATACAATAAGTACTGCAAAATCAGACAATGGGAAAGGAAATCCCTGCCCCGAAGAGCTTACAATCTAAGAGGTTTGAGGGGAAATTTACAGAGACAGGAGGTAAGGGAATAAGTGCTGTAGATGGGTGTGCTTGGCCACAATGGGTGGTATAAGTGACTGTGGGACAATAGCCATGAATGCAGGCCATTGGGATCAGGTGTGTATGTCTGGCTTCAGGTTTAGGGTAGATCCCCAGCAGCAAGAAGGATTAAATATAGGGTGTGAATAGAGGATTTTTGTGTGTGTTTTTTATTGAGGGATAAAGAAGTTTTTGGGAGAGAGGTGTATAAATAATGGTGCAGTGTGGAGTGGGGAAGTTGGAGAGAACAGGGACATTCACCAAAGAGTAAGGAAACAGTTAACAGAAAATGAAATAAGGAGGGCATAGTGAGATACAGGAGGAGAGACTTCCCAGTTATTGGAGGATAGGAAGAGTACAAATAATCACAGCTTTTAGAAAGTAAAGTCCAGATCTTCCTCAAATCTTCACCTCCAATTTCAACTCCAAGATTAACTCCACACACTTAAATGTTACACTGTGATGTTACACAGCCATATGGCTCACAGCCAAGGTATCCTGCCTTACGTATTCTAAAACACAGCCACTTGACTAACAATTAAGGGAGGGGTCTGCCTAATCAACTCAGACACACCAAATTCTTAATTACATTTTAGGATCTTGCAAATTGATAGTAGAATCCAGCACACACATACCAATTAATACATTTTACACTCTGTAGCTATTGATAGTAGAGTCCAGCTCACACATACCTGTTTGAAGAAATAAGTCAGAATGTTAGTCCAGATAGTCAGAATGCATCCATGATTAAAGATATAGAAAGAAAACATCCAGAGATTATAACTCAAAGATTAACTCCACACACTTAAATGTTACACTTTGATGTTACACATGTTCCTGCATTGAGTCCACACAGAAGCGGGTGGTCCCATCCTTCTTAGGTTCTAGGACTACCGGACACACCCAAGGGCTCTGGGATGGTACAATTACCCCTAGGTCCAGAATCTCCTCTACTTCCCTCTCTATACTGCCCTTCACCTCTGCTGATACACGATAGGCATGCTTATGCACAGGTCGCAACTCACCGGTGAGCACTGGGTGATCGGTGATATGTGCCCCCATGCCTAGATTCCCCTAGGAGGTCAGGAAGAGCATTGCTCGCCGGGAACCCCATAGGTGGGCTACAAAGTGCAAGCACTGATGCCACACTCGGTGCAAAATACTCCTTTAGCATATTAATGTGATACGTCCTAGTTCTTCTTTGCAACCCTTCCAGCAACCTATTGACCAGGCGTTAGAAGGTAGCCAGGATATTCTTCATCCCAAATGACATCACTAAAAATTCAAAGAGGCCACACGGAATAATGAATGCAGACTTCTCCCTAGCCTCCTGGGTCACCAGGTGTCACTGGAGAAAAGGTCTCATTAATAATTAATACCGGGATTCTCGACTGAGCAGGACAAGGAGGGTAAAAAAAATGTAATTTATTTCCTTTTAAGACAAACACACAATACTTCACAATTACAGTCAATAAACACCAGAAGTTGCTTCCCGGTCTCCTAAGAGCATTCGTTAACCTCAAACCTGAGCTGCTTAGCATACCGGGCCCAACCTCTTACCTGGATACAGCAAGTCTAGGTTTTGGCTACCAAGTGTGAAGCGCCCATATTTCACACCGGTATCTGGTACTTGGGCATAATCCGGCCACCCTGACACTTAGGGTCTCTGAGGCTTTTCAACTCCGTACTTCTCTAGACTCTAGGGCTCCAGCCTAGCAGGGTGCCCTTTGAAGTACAGACATGAAAAAACCCTCAGCTCATTCATCCATAACATATGGGCATGTTAATGGATTCATTGCCGGACCGGCAGGAAAGGGTTCCCGCTTTTACATTGAACACACCATTGGCATACAGTTTATTTTTTATATGTATGTTCTGTATGTGCAACAATTACAAAACTCATATGTATGTTCATGTTTTCTTTTTACCTAGCTGCACTCCAAAAATTAGAGTGCTAGCTCTTTCCTAGCGCAAGTTATCCACTTAATTGAAGGGGCTATATTATGTGGGATGAAGTTTGACCTATAATCGGCCTGGGTTACAAGCCAGCATACAATGTATCCATCCTGGCTTTGATCGGTAACTGCAGACACGTGCCACAAATTCAGCTCAAGTGGATAACGAGATCGCTGAATACATTTTGACAGGGAGGCAATTCAGCTAGACCGCAAACCACTTATCCAATTGACTTTGCGGTGTAGACGTCTGCGGCTTGGAAAGTGATACATATACTTCAAAGCAGCCCCTGATTCACAGGCACGCTTCTTCAATCAGCGCTTGGCACAGCGCTAGAGGCTCCCCCTTGTGTCTCAAATACAACTCTCACAGTGCATAAACATACATAGAACTGCAGCTAGCTTCTAAGCTGCAAAACAGGGATAACAAAGGTAGTGTAGGGTAAAACATGATATCAGGGTGACAATACATTTTAACCCCTTCTGTCCCAACACGGTGTAGGGTTTACCAGCTGGGCATAATACCTTTATTATTGGCATGGTTAACCCCTCTCCGTCACACCTCCCCCAACTCAAAGCGCAGGCTCTGCCCCGACCACCTTGTCCTGTGGTTGGGCTGGCCTAGCATCTCTGGAGGTTATTAGTTTGCAAGGATTATCCTGGCGGGAAAGGCCATCTGCATTGCCATGTTCACTGCCCTTTTAATGCTGGATGGTGAAATCATATTCTTGCAAAGCAAGACTCCAGCGCAGTAACTTGCCATTTTCCCCCGACACCCTTTGAAACCAATTTAACAGGTTGTGGTCCGTGATCACCGTGAATGGGCGACCGTAGAGATTGGGCGGAAGTATTCCAAGAGACCACATGATAGCCAAACACTCTTTTTCAATGTTGGCATAAGCCACCTCTCTGGGCAGCAACTTGCGGCTCAGATACACCACTGGGTGGTCACTGCCCTCCTCCCCCACTTGGCTGAGTACAGCACCGATGCCATAGTCCGAAGCATCATTGTCACGGTATAAACAGAAGACAGAGCACACCGCTCACTCAATTTACTTATATTTACTTAAATTTCACAAAATGGGGGCTACCTATGTACTCAAGTTACTAGATTTAACACATAAATGAAAGGCTGACAGTGTCAATCAGTCATTCACAGAAAGTACAATATTTTGTATATTTTTTAAAGTGAATATATTTCAGTGAAAAAAACGTGAAAATGGTGATGAAAAATAAACTATCATTAAAAACTAACACGTGGTGCTTTGTTCTATATTTACTGCTGCCTTAAGTGCTTCGCCATTAGCAGTGATATATTGAACAACAATAAGAGCTGTGCAATGAATTTACGCGCAGAATTGAATATTGATGACTATATTAACCCACTGCTTGCTGGCGCAACCATTTACTTATGTATTTAACATCAATCCACAGAAAATAAATATACAAAAAATGCAATGACCCGGCGCTTCAGGCTCCAACAATACCCCAGTCCAATGATTAGTGAGGTGGCCAGCACTGCAGAAGGTGCTCTGCTCACCTCTCTGGGTAACTGCCGTCAGCCCGCACTAAGCCTCGTGATGGATCCACTGATGAAGTGACCACATTGCATCACGAAACGCGTATGGAGAGGGAGGAGCTAGAACTGACACGGTCTTCAGAAGCAGGAGCATAGAGATCAGGAGAGACGCCAGAGTGTGACATCACGAGGCTTAGCGCGGGCTGACGGCAGTTACCCAGAGAGGTGAGCAGAGCACCTTCTGCAGTGCTGACCACCTCAAGCTGAGATAGAGGAAGCTATAGCAAATAGAGGGGGCGAATCTCGCAGAGTAACTACTGAGAGTTAGACGCCACTTCAGGGTTTGCAAACAACAATAGCGCCATCCTCCCAGAAGCCTGCCTACCTGATTGTATCAAGCTGCGGACGGCACGTTGTCAGCTGTTTTTATACAGCCTGGTTTATGTGAGTAAGCCCTTGGCTGTTTTTTATTTTTATTGTAATAAATTTTTATCAATCTGCACCATCATCTTTCATGTTATTTCCTTTCTGGGAACACATGGGAACTATGACCAAGTGGTAATGCTGCGAACAGACAGAAAACCTGGAGGATAGACATACAACACGTGGGATTCGTGATATCTGGAAGAGAAGAGGTTAAAAGCACAGATTGTCTCAAAGGAACAATAACACAGCAAGTCTGTAAGTTCATTACTTTAATCTGTTGTGGAGTTATTTCTGGGTTCTTGTGGCTGCGCAATGGTCTTTTCCTTTATGTCCATTACATACTAGGAGGAGTTTGGAACCAGCAGCCAGCAATTGGATCACCATCGCTCCATCAGCTGGAATATTGAAAATAACTTTCCATATCTATATGGACTAATCATTGGACTGGGGTATTGTTGTAGCCTGAAGCGCCGGGTCATTGCATTTTTTGTATAATTGTTTGTAATGAGTTTGTGAGGAATTTGTGTGGCAGAGACCCCGCGGCAGCTTTCACTTAGCAATAAGCTTATTATTCACATATTGTATTTACACTTTATATATATTTTTTTTGCGCTGAGTTATAGGGTATATATCTTTTTTTAGTTTATCACAGAAAATAAATGCTTAAAATAAATATGTGCTCGTTCATATATCCCTAAATATTAGAGTTAGTAACTGTCTGCTTGAATGCATATTACCAGGAGGTAAGTATATACATATTGTGGGCTGTAGTGGGGCAGTTTAGTATGCATATGTTGTTCTATAGTCTCATGTGTAGTATGCCAATATTAGCTGTATCTGATGCAAGGCTGCTGTTTGTTAGACCACGGTTCCCCTGTCTACGGATACACTGGTTTTACATCATCCAGACCAGCAGCCGATTAGCAGCTACTGCGATTTACAGCGTGTTACTACACTTGATAGAATCCACATACACCCCAAATATATATGGCTCTTAATAGTTATAAGGGTTAACAGAAAAAATGATCTGTATTTATGCCAAGAATGTCACTATGTGCAATCTTTCACTAAGTCACAATGCTGTCTGTAGTTTGCTACGCATAAGATGTTCTGTAGTATTATGTGGAAAATACCGCTGTTAGCTGTATTCAAAGTAACATTGCTGCTTGTTAATTCATAAATCCCCTGTCTGGGGATACACTGGGTTTGCACAATGCAGACCAACAGCTGATTAGCAGTTGCTACAGCTTACAGCTGTTGCCTCACTTGATGGAATCCACATGCAGTCCAATTATATATGGCTCTTAGTAATTTGGGCCATATAGGGGTTAACCGAGACAATTACTCTGTATGTATTGAGAGATGTCGCTATTTGCTGTCTTTGAACATTACACTGAGTCACTCCGTTGTCCACAATATCATAGGTCTCCCTGTTAAGTTAAACTGCGGGTGCTCAGTGTGTGTACAGATCTAATGCACGCTACTACAGAGCCGTGGTTCTAGCTTGTGGGATCCACGTGTGGCCCACATCATTGGTTAGCTGAGAGCTAAACAATATATCGTGCTGCTCTGAGACGGACCGAACAACTCCTTGTTGGTCGCGCTAGTGCTACAGGGTAAGAGTGTTTTCAGAGTCAGAGTTTGCCCGGAGCAATGTGTATGGCTGTATCCGAGAATCTCACTCGATTTCCGGATCCAACTCTTGGGGAATCTTATAACTCTGGAACCCCGATACATAGACACATTCTGTGAGGACTTTCTCCAGCAAACCCACCCGGAAACTTACAGCCTAGAAATCTCCTGGTCCCAGCATCCCCGAGAAAGGCAAAACACAGGAAAATCTTTAATATCACAAAATGTGCACACAGTCACAGAAATGTAGTTCTGACATCTGGGTCCAAGAGCTGACACTCTAGGACCTCATCCAATGGATCAATTGTACGCAAGTGGGCTGAATCTTTATTAGTGAGCCTGGGTACCCTTTCAATGTCACAGGTAGAACCTCCAGCTTTGGCTGCACTTCCATCCGCTGCAGCTTTGTTCTTCCACTGACAGGTGCTTTTGGCTCCTTTGGCCGAGGTGGCCATGTCCTGGGTAGCCCCTTTCATGTGCAACAATACCTGGCTCGTGAAAAACCCATCAGCCGTTTTGCAGCGTCCACATAGTTTTTGGCTTGTGGTCAAAAATCCATTCCCTCACGTCCGAGGGGCACTGCTGCATAAATTGTTCTTTGAACATCAGTGTCACGATGGACGGAACTTTATCAACACTTTTATATTTTGGGGTACGAGATTGAGCACACAAGTTGAGCAAAATAAACTGACATTTATGTCCTTAATAGACAGACACACGACACCTTAGAATGTACTTGACAAAACACTTACTGAGGGAGAAAACGGGATAAAATGTCCAGAAACGAAACAAAGCACCGGAATAATGTCCTTTAACGTGCGGTCCTTTTGCAAGGGGCGCAAATTGCAAGCTCAATAAGTCCGCGAATATTGCTAAGTTCGTTCTGGTCCGTTGGGGTTCGTTAGATAACCCCCAGCACTAACGAAATCCTGAAGCAGAGTTATGTCCTTGGTTCCGATTAAATTAACTTGTTGCGTTCCGGGATCGTTGCTGCTGCTCTTATCCGCTATTAGAAGCGCGGTGGAAATTCAATCACATCGTACAAGAAAGACAACGGGGATAGCTCGGGGGGCATGTATATAGGATCTGATATCATATCTCCAACATACCCGCACAATCCCCCTCCAATCACCTTCACGGGAATTTTCCCACCCAGCAATCCCCAACTTGCCCACAGTTTGCAGAGTGGGCACTACAGGGATTTCCGGTCAATACAGCGCATGTGTAACCCTGACACCTTGGCTGCTTACCTTATGTGTACTCCCCTTTTTACCTGGTGTCTCCCAGGCTGGGAGTTGGACTCAGGGTGTGAACTAGTCCAGATGGCTAACAGGATCTCCAATTCAGCGGGCATCCCGGCTAATTCACAAATCCTGTCTCCGGGGCTTTCATATGCAACACTCCCCTAGACTCATAGGCACTGCCTCAACAGGGGGTCTATGAAGTCTGCATAAGAAAGTGCCCCCAGCTCATGGTTGTTGAAACATTTGGTCCCTGGGTGCATTACAATGACAGTAGAAAAACCTCATCCTGCCTGTACATTTAAACTGCAGCCAGAAAGACACTTAATTAAAAATACATGTTCCACTTATCCCAAAGTTATATTTTTAATATTTGTGTTCTTGGGTGTTATTCTGGGGCTGCACACCAAATTTCAAGTTGCTAGCCCATTCCCGTTCCTGAGTTAGGGCTTTTCCTTGAGCTGGCAATGCTGGGCTATGGGTTTCTCCCGTCAATTGACTTGCGGTTAACCGAGTTCCCACGTCAATTGACCGAGTTCCCACGGCAATTGCCGGCTGCCTTGCAAGTTGCTCTTCTAACCGGAACGGGATACATTGTATCCAATACCAACTTGAGACTGGAAATCGCAACCCTTTGATTCAATTGACCTTGGGGTTGCGATTTCCAGCCTCAGTAATGGATATCTATCTTCCTCAACGGAACAAAGAGACCGCGCCACGCTTCTCCAATTAACTTGCGGTTTGGTTCTCGCAGCGGCATCTTGTGTCCAAAACCAGTAAGGCAGAGATGCAATGTAATACAGTATTGCAGTCCTATACAATCCTGCAAAACGGGGACAATAAGGTACAGAGGGGAAAATAGCACATGTGTAGTGCATATAAAATTAACCCCTTCATTCCCAATACGAAATAGGGGTAACCAGCTGAGCATATTGCCTTTATTAATGCGCTGATTACCCCATTTTCGTTACAATCAGGCCCAGGAGTAAGTGGTACTTAGCAGCACCATACCCCTCCACCCACTGTGCCCCGTGCAAAGCCATGCAGGAGGCAAGCAGCATGTAAGACTACCTATGGCGCTTTTCCTCTGACCAGAACATGCCACTGTACGCTTCTGGGGTGAGGGCATACTGGGTGAGCAGGAGGTCTTTTACATGTCCATAGTCATTGCCATCCTCGGTGGGGGGGGGATTTCCTTGAGTGCCTCTTTGGCCACGCCACACTTAAAACGGGTCAAGCCGTAAAACCCAGTCCCATTCTGGCACCTGGTATCAGTGGCTTTGGGACTCAAAGTTCTCAAAAATCCATCAATTTTGTCCATGCCATCCACGAACATCCCGAAGCTGTGGTGGTCCACTCAAGGAGCCTCTTGCTCCCCATTCACGAGATGGGAGCTTGGGGTTGATTTCCATTTTGCAGCTGCAAGCAGCATGACCCTTTCATCCAGGGTCTCCCCATCTCCCCACGAGACAAGGAGTGTGGCAATTCCAGGGGTGGCAAGTTCGTTAGCCACTGTTGCTACCGCAGCCGCACTCCCCTGAACCAGTCCCCCCAACAATATCCATGTGGGCGCCCGCTCCCTCCCCATGTCTTTCCTCCACCACTGGGACTGGAATGACCTCCTGTTCCCCTGGCAACTGCATCTGAAGGTATGTCAGCTCCGGTGAAGCAATGCGTGCTTCGTGAGATTCCATGTCCTCCTCCAGTACTGTCTCTGACCGACCGTCCGTCGACAACCCATAGCTCTCACATCGGGCAACAATCTTGGCTGTGTCCCACGACTGGTACAGACCCGATTGCTTGTCCATATTTGCCTGAGGGCCCTAACCTAAGGGACAAAGAAAACCTGTGTTTTCCGTTCTTTGTGAAACGTGTGTACGCTACTGCTTGTCTTGGGAGCTCGCAATATTCGGGTTTCCCTCTATGTTACAAGACACCGCAGGATTTTATAACATAGGCTCAATCAATCCCACCTCTGCCACCAGTAAATAAGCCTTTCTCGGGAGACCAGAGTTATTAACACCTTTTATACCGGGATCATATGATTGAGCAAGACAAGGTGGTAAAATAAATTGTAATTTATTCCACGAAAAGATACACATAATGGATCATAATGTGCAATGAAAAACACACTTACTGGGATCTGGGCTAATGAACTAAACTTTCTTAGAACTAAATGCTAACAAACGAAGTCTGTATGAGTTCTTTCCAATGACCGGGAGGTACTTTTAACAAAATTGTGGGTAATCAGCACATTAATTAAGGCAGTATGCTTGGCTGGTTACCCTTATTTTGTATTGGGAGTGAAGGGGTTAATTTTTCATGCACTGTACATGTATTATTTTCCCCTCTGTCCCTTGTTGTCCCCATTTTGCAGGATTATATGTGCTTGCATTAGTGTATACAATGGTAAACTGATATTACTTGTTTTGGACACAAGATGCCGCTGCGAGCGCTAAACCATGAGTTAATTGGATACGTTTGGCGCTGTCTCTTTGTTCTATTGCCAAGTATAGGTATCGATTACTGAGACTGGAAGCTGTAAACGCAGAGTCAATTGAATCAAAGGCTTGCAGTTTCCAGTCTCAAGTGGTGTCAGATACAATGTATCTCCATCCCGGTTAGAAAGCGTAACTTGAATGGCGGCTACTCAATTGGCGTGGGAACTAGGTCAATTGATGTGAGAACTCGTTCAATGGACATGGGAAACCCGTAACCGCAAGTCAATTGACGAGGGAAACCCATAGAGCAGCATTGCCAGTTCAAGGAGAAGCTATAACTCGGGAACGGAAAGGGTTAAAAACCTGAAATTTGGTGTGCAGTCCCAGAGTAACATCCCAAGCACATACATATCAAAATTATAAATGTGGAAAAAGGGGAACATATACAGACGAGACCACGAGTATTCTAATGCTTGCCTTAAACTAGCCCGGTTACATGCTGGGTATGTGCTGGGTGAAACCTGGCTAGTTTAAGGCAAGTTTAAGGCATTTCTGCAGAGAACAATGACCCATAGGATTAACACAGCTGGGGTCCCTGGCAGGCCCATTCAGTTTGAATGGGACTGCTAGGGACCCCCGCTGTTAATCTGATGGGCCATTAATCAATGCAGAAATGCTGGGTCTAGTTTAAGGCAAGTTTAAGTCATGTATCCAGCATGTACCTGGGTGTACCTGGGTCTTTTTAGCGATTGCCACTGGTTTGTGTTAGAACAACCGTGGGAACTACAGTAGTTTTAATAAAGTGGATATTTGTGGCAGATTTAAAAGGACAGGCAGGATGCCTTTTTTCTATCTGTCTTTGATAATCAACTAGCTACCAAATGTTTTTGCATACATGAGCTGGGGGCTACTCCCTATTCAAAAACTTCACAGACACCCCCCCCCCCATTGAGGCGACGCTTCTGGGTCTGGGGAAGATTTGCAGTTGAAAGACCCTAGAGCCACCAAGTGTGAAATAGCCAGGATGGTTGCTCAATGAGAGATCCTGGGCTAGTTCACACTTTGGGGGACAAGCCCTAGCCTGGAAGACGCCAGTTATAGAGGGGAGGGCACCTATGCTAAGTAGCCAATGTGGCATTGTCGCACAAGCGCTGAGTGAATAGGAAATCCCAGATTGCCCACTTTGCAAACTGTGGGCAATTCGGGGATTAGTGAGTGGGAGAATTCCCACGAAAGGGATTGGGTGGGTATGTTGGAGATAGGCTCTCAAACCCTATATACATCCCCCCCAGGCTATCCCGGTGTCTTTCGTTTTTCATTTAACCATGTGAGCGGACTTCCATCACGCTTCTAATAGCAGATAAGAGCAGCACCAGCGAATTTAGAACGCAATGATATCTTTCCATCGGAACCAAGTACAGAACTCTGCTTCAGGATTTCGTTAGTGCTGGGGGTTATCTAACGAACCCCAACGGACCAGAACAAACGTTTCACGGAGATATTGAATTTACAGCCTGCGCCCCTCGCAACAGGACTGCATGTTAAAGAGACAATATTCCATGCTTTGTTTTATTTCTGGCCATTCAATCCCGTTCTCTGTTCAATAAGTGTTTTTATTAAGTGTATTCTAAGGTTGTCGTGTGTCTGTCTATCAAGGAAATAAATGACAATTTATTTTGCTCAACTTGTATGCTCAATCTAAACCCAAAATATAATGTGTTGATAATAGTTGTGTCCATTGTGACAGGCTTTATTTATTGGTGGCAGCGTATTGGGATACTGATTAAGCCTATATTGCAGTTTCCTGCGGGGCTCTGTAATATAGTGAGGACCTCGTGGCTTGCGAGCTCCTCATACAAGGGGCAACTTACACACACTTCCAAAGAAGAACGAGATAATTCACTGGTCTCTTGACCCATACCCAGGGAACACCATGAGTCAACGTTCAGGAAGGTTTCGTTCATGGAACCGAGAGCAAGTCGTGGAGAGATGTATGGGATATGGCTTAACGACAGACGGTCATTCCAAGAGTCAGCTGGAGGAGGACTTAGAAGAATATGAGGCCAGAGCGGCCCAACTTGCTGAGGTGGCAGCGGATGGTGTTCAGCCCGGAATGCAGGAGGGCCCTCCAACTCTGGGGCTGCAAGGACAGAGGAGGGTGATGTCGACTGCCCGGTTATGGATGGTGTGTTCCCAGGGGTTGCGGATGGGATCGCGGCTGCGGCCGCCGGACTACTCGCCAATGGACTTGGCACACTGCTCGCCACCTGGGGAGAGGGGATCAGCTATGAGCAGAAGTTAAAGCTCCTCTCGATCGCAATTGGAAAAGGTCCCCAATCCCACCTTGTAAACGGGGAACAAGAGCTTTCCCGGCCGGACCACCACAGCTTTAGCAAGTGCACGGATGACCTGGACTCATTTCTAAATGACTTTGAGAATCAGTGTGGCTGGTTCCAAATAGCAAAGAGGGACTGGGTGGTCAAGCTACGGCCACTACTATCTGGCATAGCCAAGAGAACCTTGATGGAGCTTCCCGGTGTGGATGCTGAGGATTATGGGCATGTGAAGCGTAAGCTGATTGTCCAGTATGCCCTGATGCCTGAGGGGTATAGGAGCAAGTTACGGATGGGGGATGTGATACCCGAGGAACCATTTGCGGACTATGCCAACAGAATGGTCAGACATGGGACCCAGTGGGTCATGGGGTATGAAGCTACCAAGTACCATACCTTGCTGGACTTAATCTTTCAAGAACAGTTGATGCAACGCTTTCCCCCCAAAATCAGGGGTTGGATCTTTGATCACAAACCCAAAACCTTGGAGGATGCTGCCCAGATGGCCGATGAGTATGTGGCCAGTAGGATTGTGCTGGATGAGCCAGCCATTCCCAAATCCAGGGCCGAGCAGCCCCGGGAGCTAAAACTACCCTTCAATGGACAGTGAAACCTGCAGCCGCCAGCAAAGCGCCAAAAGCTGCGGAATTCAAACACAAAGTCGGGCACCTCAGACCCGATTGCCCGGACCAGGACCAGTCCGGAGGACCCAATCAGGGGCACCGCTCCCAAGCAGCGAAACCAGTTGCCCGTGTGCGAATGGCACCATCGGAGGGGACCAGCGCAGCCGTGATGCCAGCCAAAAGAGGGATGACTATGGAGGCACTAACACTTGCAACATCAGCGCCTGCAGTAGAGGACGGAGGGCATCAGGTTGCGCCAGTCGGGCTGAAACCCAACGATGCCTGGCAGAAGCATCTGCGGAGGACTTTTCAAATTTAAATTCAAATTTAAAGTAGTTTTTATAAAGGATGAACTTTATCCTTTATAAAAACTACTTTAAATTTGAAAAGGAGTATTTTCTGCAAATAAAGGGGACAGCTATGGGCAGTAACATGGCGCCTGCGTATGCCAATTTGTATATGGCTGATTATGAGGAGAAGTATATTTATACATCAATATACTTCCAGTACATGGTGGGGTACTATAGATATATTGATGACCTGTTCTTTGTATGGACATGCACTGAGGATCTGCTTCTCTCATTCTTAGATTATCTACACAATCTCCCTTCTCCAGTGCGGCTCACTAATGTCTGGAGTACTCAGCAATTATTCCTTCTAGACGTCCTGAATTCCCAAGAAAATGATGAGTTTCACACAGATCTCTACAGAAAAGACACTGATAAGAATGCCCTGTTACGTGCTGATAGTTCATTAATGATCTGCCCACAGCTTGTAAGGAAGCCTCAATACACATGTATGCAGATGACACAATCCTGTATGCGCACAGCCATAGCCTCTGTGACCTTCAACACATACTTCAGTCTGACTTTCTGAGACTCGAAAACTGGATTTCCCAAAACAAACTGTTTTTAAACACTGACAAGACTGTAACAATGGTATTTGGGACCAAGACTAAATTTGTAAAGCTTCCAGTGACTGAGCTCCTGATTAGAACCAACGCTAACACCACCCTAACCCCTGTCACTAGTTTTAAATACCTGGGCTTATGGTTTGACTCCCACTTAACATTCGGGATGCACATTGATACCCTGACAACCAAGACCTATGCCAAACTAGGGGTACTTTACAGGAACAAATCTTCCCTAAGTCTCCTGGTCAGAAAGCGTATTGCACAGCAGATGCTAATGCCAATTATTGACTACTGTATGGAGACATAGTATATGGCTCACCACCTCAAACCCACCTTAGCAAACTTGACACCCTCTACAATTCAATTTGTCGTTTTGTTCTCCAATGCAACTACAACACACATCACTGCGAAATGCTCAAAGAACTAGATTGGTCATCACTCGAGTCTAGGCGCAAAGTTCACCTTTCCTGTCTTGCCTTTAAATTCTTCATGGGCAAGCTACCCAGCTACCTGAACAAGCTCCTCACCCCTACCACACGCAGCACCTATCACCTGAGATCAGACTCCAAAAGACTGTTCATGGTCCCAAGGCTCAACAAAGTATCCGGCCGCGCCTCCTTCTCTCACCGTGCACCCCAAAACTGGAACAACCTACCAGAGACTCTCACAGCCGCCACCAGTTTAAGTTCTTTCAAATCTAAGGCTGTCTCACATTTTAACCTGGTCTGTAACTGTTACATACGCCCATAATATATATTTTCTTTAACTGTGCACGCAATGTCTTGTATATAATGTATACCCTGCTCATTTATGTAACTGTATCTGTAACCATGTCTTATTTGTCTTAACTCTGTGCCCAGGACATACTTGAAAACGAGAGGTAACTCTCACTGTATTACTTCCTGGTAAAATATTTTATAAATAAATAAATAATCCACCATCCCTAATTAATGTCCTGTTACGTGCTGATAGTCACCACCCACAATCCCTCATTAATGTTCTACCTTTCTCACAAAAAGTGAGAATCTCCAGGATCACTAGCAAGCAGGACAGACTAGCACCAGCTATGGGTGATCTCCATGATAGATTCACAAGAAGGGGATACCGCCCGGCAGTGCTTGATGCAGCTTTTAATAAAGACGTTATACCTTATAGGGTAACTAAAGATGAGAAAAGGATCGTATTTACCACCACATTTAATCAGGCAACATTTGTCAGGTCAACCATTGTAAAACATTGGCACCTCCTGCAAAATGATGATGTGATAGCAGAAACTTGACAGACACCCCTTTGGTCGCCTATAGGAGAGGCAGTAATTTGTCAGACAATCTCATACATGCTGACAATATAGGCCATTACCATATGCCTCACTTCTTAGAGGGTGGTAAACCGGGCAATTTCAGGTGTATGAACTGCTCTGTGTGCAGCAGTCTCATTACTGGGGAAGTTTTCTGTCATCCGCATAGTGGCAAGGAGATTAAAATTAACAATCACATCACTTGTAGAACAGCATTTGTAATATACATCATTAAGTGCCTGTGCGGCCTCATCTATGTAGGTAAGACTACACGCATGCTTAAGGTGGGATTCATTGAGCACAAAAGCGTGGTACGCAAGGGCACTGACCCTACTGTACTGGTCCAGCACTGTAAAGAACACGGACATAATGCAGCATCCTTTAGAGTGATGGGGATAGAATACGTAGCACCCAGACAAGGGGATCCTGACAGATACACTTTTCTACTAAGACGTGAGGCATACTGGATTCACACACTGCAGACGAGTAACGGCAGGGGTCGGAATGAACAACAGAATTTCAAATGCTTTCTCAACAGGAGGTAGCTGATGGACTCTGTAGATTTCTGTGTGCCTCATCCTGGACTCCTGTGACTCTCCCTGGATCATAAGGCTCCTCTGTGGATTACTATTAATGCTATTTTCCTAATACTGTATCCTTTACTGTTATTCATGCTGATACAGATAGCTGCTAGCACATATAGAGACCCACACCATTTTTACTGTTATTGCCACTTTTTGGCATACCCTCTATTTAGGTGACTAGTATTGTTGCTATGGGTGGTACTGTTCACTTTTAATACCTTTATTCATTTTGTGTATAATGTTTTCCCTGCACTTGCCTTTCTATGTAAGGGCTCTCACCCCCACATGACTCTGAAGGTCCCCATGGCAACAAGCTGACCTATGAACATCTGCTTCGGCGAGTCTGCTGCCTGGGGCCCGCCCCCTCCGGGACGTTTGACGTCATCGCGTCACGTCGCGAGGGCACTGACATCACCAGGGGAGCTTTGGCTGCCAGGAGAGGGGCTGCTCCCTGCATATCCTGCACTCACAGGACCACCATCTCTGCCTGTTGCAGGCATAACGGAGGTAGTCTCTTACCAGGTACCCGCCACCCCCCCCCCCCCCGGTGACGCATGACGCCATCACGCAACGTCACGCTGACATCCTGACGTCACAATGTGGGCGTCGACTTCCTGGAGCATGGCAGCAGCAGTCATGGAGGGGTGAGTACCCATTAGGTATATATAGTGGGGATTTTAGATGTATGTTGTAGCCCTGTCCTTGATAAAGGCAGTTCTCTGCCGAAACATTGGACCTTTTGGTGGCACATTAAATATTCTTTGCATAACAACGTGTGCCTGCTTCCATGTTCTACACTCGCGTCTATATCTCCCAGAGCATCTTTAATTTGCTGTTGATGGTTTGGTGCTTTGGACTGAAACTCATAGTCCATCTATCTCTGCTTGCTGGCACCCCTGGAATGGCAAAAACACAAAAATTATTTGTCGCATAATTTACATACAGTCACAGTAATGCATACACGACAGTCAGGTCCAAGAGCTGACACTCTAGGCCCTCAACACACGGATCAGGGGTTGCCAAGTGGGCTTAACCTTTATTATTGAACTTGGTTACCCCCTCACCATCACAGGCACACTTACCTTTTGATATTTAAGTTGTCACACTTACCTTTTTTCATATTTCACAAAACATGTTATAAATTTTTATTCATGGAAAGGAAACCTGGTCGTTCTTCTCTGTCCCCTTAATGTCCGGGATTCCTGAGATGGAATCAGGGCGGTGCCGTTTTGTTAAACACTTGTATATTGTTTATAGAGATGATAGTTACTAAGTCGTGCTTTGCCTCAGGATTATATCCAGTGCCGCTCTGTAAATATTAGCCGTTCTAGTGAAGAAGATGCAAGGTGTTTCCAAACACAAGTGTTCCTGGAGGAGCCCTTCTTAATAAATATGGCCCATGAAACGTTTAACCCTTGTGATCTTTATGTTTAACTTCTTAACTAAATCAAGGATAAAAAAAGATTGTTTGAAATTCAATCATTACATTACTTTCTTACAGTATTTCTCTGCGTTATTATCGACACTACTTGGCCTTTGTGTTTGCTGTAGAGGAGATCAATGGAAGGAAGGACATATTACCCAACGTTACTCTGGGATACCAGATCTTTAATTCAGAGAATGAAGAGGGTGCAGCTTTGCAGAGAACTATCCAAATAATATCAGGAGGAGAGGAAACCGTCCCAAACTACATGTGTGAGCGGACAGGAGTACTGGCAGCTTTCATTGGAGATGTTAACTCCTTCATATCCTATGCAATGTCAGTAATCACAGGGCTGTATCACTACCCTCAGGTAATTTAATGCAGAAAATACTGTGCATAAGTAACACAAGTTGAAACAGTTGATGATATACAATACATTAAATCCTGCAGAGTATTTCATCTCAAATTGTGTTCCCCAACCACCAGTAATCTCCTTTTAATAATAATAATAATAGCATGTTCTTGTATAGCGCTGCTAGTTATACGCAGCGCTTTACAGAGTCATTTTGCAGGCACAGGTCCGTGGAGCTTACAATCTATGTTTTTGATGCCTGAGGCACAGGGAGATAAAGTGACCTGCCCAAGGTCACAAGGAGCCGACACCGGGAATTAAACCAGGCTCCCCTGCAACAATTTCAGTGTCAATCAGTGTCTTTACTCACTGAGCCACTCCTTCTCATTTTATTTAATGGTTGCCCCCAAAATGCTTCAGAATTAAGCGTGTGCTGAAGTCAGTGGAATTTCTATCACTGACGGCATATAGGGTCTGAGGCTACTTGAAAAACATGTTTATCTGTCTATAAATCCACCAGGCCGCTGTAATGGAAGTGGTTCTGTGAGAGCTTTATGACTAACTTATTTGTGATAACAATACATTGCACCATATGGCCATGGATACACGGTTCACAAGTGTTACCAGATTAACTACTGTGCTGTATGCCTCAGTGTCACGGGAGACCAGGTATTTACACCCTTATACCGGGATCATATCACTGAGCAAAACCAAGAAGTAAAACAAATTGCGATGTATTCCTTAGAAACAGACGTACACACAGTGATTACAATATATAGAAGAAAACACACTTACTGGGGGGTCTGGGCTACAAAACTAACCTTTCCTAGTAGAAATAACACGGAAAACAAAGTTTTTAGGTTGAGCGGGAGTTACCCACAAAAGTCCTGGATCTCAATTCAGCATGAGTTACCAGACGCAGTATCCCTTCCGGAGCTGCCAAAATCCCTAGACCAGGAGAAAGTACCAAACGTCCAGGTACTTGTTTCGGCGTGTAGTTCCAGCCACCACCGCTATGTTTTCTTTTCAAAACTTGGCCACAAAAATTTCTTGCCTTAAAATTTCTGAAGCCGGCTCGCATCTATTTTTCATGGAGCATCTTTTGGTCGGTTCAGAACTGCCGCTGCTGTCTTGGCGTTTAGAATCTCCTGAGCTGATTGGCTGCTAGGTTTCTTACAGGATTTCAGTCCCATTCACAGAATACCTCGACCAATCACAGCGTGGGAATTTTGCCACCAGCCTATAAGCGGTTTGCCAGTACCCTGAAGCTAGGTGGTCACGGTTTTCAATTCTGCAAAGGGGAATGCGCCGCAAACCTGGCACCTCTGCCTCTTAGCATATTGAAACCCTTCCCAAACCAGGCTCCTCAGAGTCTGGGGCAGGGCAAATGGTCACCTGATAGCCCTAATTCATGTCAGGTCATGGGTACTCAAGGACAACTCCGGTTCTTTGCCCTAACACCTTGGCATCTCTGTGACTTTAAAGTCCGGGACCCGAGCAGACTTGGGCATTGGGCTTTAATGTATCTGAGAATCTTACCTGATTCCCGGCTACATTTTTGTGGTGTCCAGTAACTCTAGAACCCCACTACATAGCCACAATCTGCAAAGACTTTCCCCGCAAAACCCACCCTGAACCTCATAGCCCAGCAATCTCTGCTTGCTGGCACTCCTGGAAAGGCAAAAATATAAAAAATCTTTATTGTCACATATTTTACATACAGGCACACTAGTATATACACAACAGACAGGTAAAAGAGATGACACTCTAGGACCCTGTGATGGAGCAGCCTGTAGGCGAGGTCAGATATGAGTCCATACATGCACTTTTGGTTAAACCATAATATTGGAGTGGTTTTATTCGCCACAAAAAAGCAACCAAAACATTGGTGCAACTGCCCCTTTAAGGCAAAACACAAAATCATAAAATAAACAGCTACTAAATGTTAGGAGACTTAAATAAACATTACTCCGGCTCTTTCTATGTGACTGGCTGGGAAGGCTAGTCCCCAGTCCAAAAACACATGAAACAATATTCAGGGAACAATATAGAAAGTCTTAACTGTGCATTCTGGTCCGGAGTCTCCGATATCTCAAGGCAATTAAGTTGCAGGCAGTGAAGTCCTGCTGCTCCCAGTAAGTCTTTTTGCCCTTCTCTGTGTCATGGGAGACCAAGCTTTTTAACACCTTACTATCTGGATCCTTTGATTGAACAAGCATGAGATAAAATAAATTGTCATTTATTTACACAAGAAACACACACAGCTTAATTTACAAGATAATACGAATAAATACTTACGGAAATGGGAAAAATGAAATAAACTGTCCCCAGAACGAAAGTCCACGAAATACAGTCTCTAGGCATAAATTCCAAGGAGCGGGGTTGATACGCAAACAAGAGACGCGAAACAGTCTTTGGGCTAGGGGCACCACTTGCAGCCCTTGTAACTCTACCAAAAGAAATATCTTCGTTCTGCGCTTGCAGAACTCGTTCACAAGTCCTAAGTTCTAATGAACTCGTGAAGTGGGGTACAATCCGTGGTTGCGACGGAATCGTCTTTGTACCGCACACTATCCTTTCAGATGAAACACAGATGAACACCCACCCGACAGCCTGCACAGGCTTATAAAACCCTCCCAAGCCTATCTGGGTAATACACTGCCAATCTTGGCATGGGAAGAAAACTCCCATCCCATGGCAAGGTTGCCAGAAGTTTCTGTAGACAGGCAAAGGGCTTCACGGTATGCAAAGGGTCATGCGGTAACCTCACACTTGACCCGCTTATCATACCTGACCAAGCTCCCTCGCACAGCAACAGGATGTCTACCTTCCTCCCGGATCCCCGGACATCTGCTAGGCAAACTGTTTATGTCCACTTCCCGGCTGTGGCTGTGGAACAGAACTTAACTACACACTAATACCGGGATTCTTGACAGAGCTCACAAGATGAGTAATATAAAGTGTAATTTATTTCCTTTTAAGACAAACACACAATACTTGCACAATTACCCTTAATAAAACACTTACTGGGTACAGGGAACAAAATCAACTGTCCTTGGAATGAAACAAAGTATCTGGGCACCCCTGCACGCATGCTAGTGGGTGCGCAAATGGATCCGTGTAACAGTTCCTGGCTAGGGGCACAAGCTGCCACCCCTATATCTTGGCCAAAAGGAAAAAGTTTGTTCAGTCCTTACAGGGTTCATTCAGGAACCCTTAGCTCTTACGAATTCTGGAAGAGGGGAATTTTCCTTTGTTACAGTGTAATTAACCCCTCACACTCCAGAACTGCTGCTGCTGTTACTTGGATGTCTCTTGGTAAAATCTTAGATGAATCTTAGATGGAACTGCCAGGGATTGGGCAGCAGGCATCTTTATAGGGCTAAGGGTCCTATACCTAACATGCACAACCAATCTCCTCCGTGGGAACATTTCTCCCATCACTCACATACTTCTGCCAGGTGGATACACCTGGCCTCTCTGGCCTCAGAACAGGGACTGAACATGTTACATAGTTACATAGTTACATAGTAGATGAGGTTGAACAAAGTCGTACGTCTATCAAGTTCAACCTATGCTAAATTTAGACAACAGATACTTTATCCTATATCTATACTTACTTATTGATCCAGAGGAAGGCAAAAAAAAAAAAAACAGAGTCATAGCATCCAATGATATCTCATAAGGGGAAAAATAAATTCCTTCCTGATTCCAAGAATTGGCAATCAGACTAATCCCTGGATCAACATCCTTCCCATGTATACTTATTTGGTATATATCTGTATACCTTTCCTATCTAAAAAGATGTCCAACCGTTTTTTGAACAAATCTATTGTATCTGCAATCACAGTCTCCATGGGTAATGAATTCCACATTGTAACTGCTCTTACTGTAAAGAACCCTTTCCTATCTTGCTGGTGAAATCTCCTTTCCTCCAACCTAAAAAGGATGGCCCTGAGTCCTTTATACTGCCCGTGGGATGAATAGTTATTTTGAAAGCTCCTTCTATTGTCCCCGAATATATTTCTATATAGTTATCATATCCCCTCTTGGACGTCTCTTTTCTAATGTAAATAAATCTAATTTAGCTAGCCTCGCCTCATAAGTTAGATTGTCCATCCCCTTTATTAATTTGATGGCTCTTCTCTGCACTCTCTCCAGTTCCATAATGTCCTATCTTAGGATTGGTGCCCAAAATTGTACTCCATATTCAAGGTGTGGCCTTACTAATGCTTTGTAAAGGAAAATAATTATGGTTACTTCCCTTCCATCCATTGCCCGTTTGATGCAAGATAAGATCTTGTTTGCCTTTGCAGCTACTGCATGACATTGGGTACTATTGCTAAGCCTGCTGTCTACAAGCACTCCCAAATCCTTCTCCATCAAGGATTCCCTCAATTTATCCCCATTTACTGTGTAAGTCGCCGGTTTATTCTTGCATCCTAAACATATAACCTTACATTTATCTGTATTAAACCTCATCTGCCATTTACCTGCCCACGTTTCCAGTCTCTCCAAGTCCTTCTGGAGAGAAATTACACCCTGCTCTGATTCTATTACCTTACACAATTTAGTATCATCAGCAAAGATGGAGACTTTGCTTTCGATGCCAATCTCAAGGTCATTAATAAACAACAACAATTGAAGTGATAAAGGCGCTCAACGCTTGAGCTTAAGGAGGAAAGATTTCCTTACAAAGGGATTTTATCAGTGCGGAGCATGTAACGTGTGCAGGTATATGGCACCTTCCAAAAGTTTCTCATCCGGCAGTTCACAGAGGCAATTTAGGATTGAAAGTTTTCTCAATTGTAATTCTAATTTTGTTATATATTTACTCTCTTGTGGCTGTGGAATGAAATATGTAGGAAGAACTACACGTATGTTAAGAGTGAGGATACAGGAACATGTCAGACTTATCAAAAAGGGCAACTTGATACAGTACATCCAGTAGCTAAACATTTTACGGAGTGTCATAGTGGAGGTATAAAAAAACTTCAGCTACTTAGCCATTGATAAAGTTACATTTAATGAACGAGGGAGAGATACAATCAAACGTTTGGATCGTTAAGAATCCAAATGGATTTTTTTGTTGAATACATAAGCCCCTTATGGTATCAATGTCGAATGGAATCTTGTTAATTTCCTGGGAGAATAAAACAGTTAATAGATTGTTCATTTTTCTTCACATATTTTCATCAACCTGTTTCCATTTTTGTTTAAATTAAAGAGATTGAAGGGACCCTTTGCATATATTGCATATATTGTATATATTGTAAATATTGATATGAGATTGAGATATTGTTCAGCATAGACATTGGATGTTTATTGTGTCAATGTATAGTATACTGTTTGCATAATAAAAATATAACATATGGATCAAATATGGGAGATATAAATACTCCTGGTGCTATTGTAAAATACTTATAGAAGAATTATTATTCATCTATCATCCCTTTAATTGAAATAAAGAAGAGGGATGGTACAATAGGTGGGGTTTTAAAGGATCTCACCTCTTGCACCCATAGTAAAATCTTATCCTTGTATTTATACTAATTATTATGTGATATGAGATATGCATGGATATACATACATTTATTTATTTGTTCATATATAATCTCTAGCTTTATATTTCTGTTATATTTCTGTGTATCTGTGTTTATTTCTCTGAATGAAGTTTATTGTGTATCCTCTTGAACAAGAGGTTTGTGGATTGAATTGCATTCAGAATTAATTAGTTAAGTAACAATAGTTTTTTTTTTGTATATTGATGGAGACTGTATGGAAATAATTTAATGAGTGATGATCAATTAGTTTCCATCATATGTGCAAGGAACCATTGATATCTTTTTTATTTTAAATTGATACAAATACTGCATAGTATCCAATGGAGGTTTCTCTAGTACGTTTATTTACTATGTGTTAGTCAGCATATGTTTTTTTAAATTTCTGTATATACACAATTGTTCAGAAAACGAATGAATTGTCTCTTTAATAAAGTTATTGTATATTGGTATTTTTTCCTACATTTGCCCAACAACTGATGACTCAGAGGAGCGTACCCACTGTAGGGATTTAATCCCATTAGTCCCCTGGCTCTCATGGGTAGGGCTACTCTCTCCTATGACTCCAGTGTGACGCGTCACTGAGGGGGGGAGTCGGAGCCCGGCAGCGACCTCGTGGGTCCGCCCCTGGTGATGACGTGGAGCGGAGCGACTCTCTCACCGATCACTGGGGGAGGGACGCCATGGGGATTATGGTCGTGCTTACCGGGTCTCCTTCTCAATGGATGGCTGAACGCAAGGTAGGAGGGGATTTAGTAGACCATGTGACAGAGGCTTGGGGGAGAATGGATGTGACGTCTTTGAAAGCCTGTCACATGGTACTAGAGCCAATCAGAGTTGAGATGGAGTTCCCACGCTCTGATTGGCACCGTATCATGTGAGGCCGGCCATGTTTCTTTTCATTCTGATTGGCTGTGCTTTCATTGCCTTTAACTGACGTCATCATTTTTTTTTGTATCGGCCAAATCACATTTTTTTAACAGCCCAATCAGGACCATGGGAAAAATTTGACCAAAATGTGACATCATAGGCCTATAAAAGCCTATGTCACCTCATTTTGAAGCTAGTCGCCGAGGAGGGAACATCTCACCTCCTAAGAAGAGAAGAAGGGTGTGGCGTAAGAAGACGGAAGAAGACGGAGAAGACCCCAAAGAAGAAAAGAAGACCCCAACACAGACAGGAAGGATTACAAATAGAAGAAAAAGACACAGACATGGATTTGTTATGGTTTTTTATTTTATGGTTTACCTGTGGATTGGTTCCTGTGCTTCCGGATCACTTGGATTTCGGTGAGTGGACATCTAATGGTGAGTAAACAAAAGAAAAGTGTATTATTTTTACTTTTACAGGTTTTTATGATTTTTGATTCATGTCTTTTATTTTTTCAGTCCCATTTAATGCCAGTGAATGTAGCTATGTACCTATGTATATAATACATTCACGGACACTGAATGGGTGTATTCTATGTGATTTTTGTATGTTATGTTTATCTATCTGTATGGATAGACATACAGGGATAATAATTGATTGTTTTGCTAATGTTTATGTTCTTTTCATGTATGGCTAATGTATTTATCAGCTTTATTTTGTCATTTGTATTTAGGTAATGGCTTCTTTCTGGTAGTTAGATTAGAATGGTGGTGGTTACTTTAAATTAGAGTTGTTTTGGCAATGGTTTGGCTTTAGGAATTGAATAGGGAATTGTATAATTGATTTGTATTGTATTGTAATTGTTTGAGGAAATGGATTAATTGATTGATGCTAATTGTATTGATGTTGCTTAGTTTCTATTTGATTTTAATGATGGCATTGGTGGTTAGGGGACATTGTTCATCGTGTATTTTATTGTTACATATATTTTGCATAGTGTTACATGATGCACAGATTAATTGCATCATGTACACACTCAATGCAATTGTGTGACATTTCATATTCATTTGTGGAGCTGGTGATTTCTTGGCTTTTATTTACAATCGATGCTGGATTTATTTTAACATGCAATGTGGTGATTTTAAGATTAAAAATTCATGTTTTATTTATGCATGTTTTATACTTTTTATAATGGGCAAATAATATATTATCCATATCTGGATAATAGCTATTTTGCACATTACTGTACTATATGTGTTGGGGGGGGGGTGCATTTAATGTATAGGCCTGGTTTATTTTTTTTTACATGCAGGGTTTGTTCCTTGGTTCTGCGAGAGACCTCTGGAGACCACCTGAAGTATCCTCAGGTATCTCACGGGTATCAAGCTGCGTTGGCCATGGGAGACACCTGCGGGGAAGAACCGGTGGCCCCACATCAGTGGGGGCACCACAGACCCGTAGTCTGCAGGGAAGAACCGGTGGCCCCACATCTGTGGGGGCACCGCAGACCCGTAGTCTGCAGGGAAGAACCGGTGGCCCCACATCTGTGGGGGCACCACGGACCCGTAGTCTGCAGGGAAGAACCAGCGGCCCCACATCTGTGGGGGCACCGTGGACCCATAGTGCCCACCTGTGGGTCGCCAGACCCCCGTGGAAACCACCCGAGGCCCCTCAGACACCTGTGGGTCTGACCCGGGGCTCCCAGACATCCGCAGGCCTACTGTTGGGACCCAATTGTGGCCCACGGTGACCCGAGGAGACCACCTGGGGGCCATGGCGCCTGGCGGGACCCACCAACAGGCCTCCAGAACCTGTATGAAACAAGTTGCTGGTACCCTGTAGGTCTGTGAGGTGACCCATCAGGCCCACCGGGGACTCGCGTGGGCCTTGGGTATGAACCCTGTATGTAAAAGGATAAATCATGTATTTATGGGGGGGCACAGGGGGTGGGTAATGTATTTAATAAATAGAATGCTGTTTATTGTGGGGCTGTGTGTTGTTTTTATAGTGGGTACTGGGGGTAGGGGGAGGGGGTATTGGCCCAAAGGGTATGTGGGTAGGCCTCCCGGCAGGGTAGTGGGTGAGAGTGGTTAGGCCTCATGGGGTGGGGGTTTAGTGGGGGAGGGTATGTAGGCCTCCCGAGTGGTGGGTGAGGGTGGGTTATGGCGATTAAGGGGTTAGGGGAATTTACTTTGGCTATTGTGATTGTTGTGCATGTTTTGCAGCACCGGAGGGGCATGGGCAGATTGAAGAGGAGGATGAAGACTGCCTTCATCGTGGGTGCCTGTAAAAGGTAAGTGTCATACATATTGACTGTATGTATTGTAATTTATATGCATTTAAAATGGGCAAATGCATTATTATCCATATGTGGATAATAGTAATTTTGCCCATTACAGTACTATATGTGTTAGGGGGCGGGGAGGATGTGTGTTGTTTATTGGGGGCAATTGTCCCCAATAAACATGCTATTGTGCCTTAACCCCTTCATTGCCTTAGCGGCTATCCGCTATGGTAATTAAGCTGCTTTAATGTATTTTTAATAATAGTGTGTGGGAGCAGGGGGTACCCTGAGCTGAACCGTGTTGATTTCTGCCTCAGAGACCCCCTGCTTCCCGAGTTAAAGGCCCCGGTTTGGGGCATCAGTGCCAGTGCGGACACCATCTTTATAGAGCCCACTTCGCGTCTTGGATGCTATAAAGATGGCGGCGACACTGGCCTCCGATGCCCCATACCGGGGCCTGTAACTCGGGAAGCAGGGTCTCTGAGGCAGAAATCAATGCAGTTCAGCTCAGGGGACCCCTGCTCCCGCACACTATTATTAAAAATACATTAAAGCAGCTTCATTACCATAGCGGATAGCCGCTACGGTAATGAATTATTGTTTATTGTTATGTGTGTTTTGATTGTAGTGTAGATATGCAGGGGGTCTCCTGAGCTGAACCGCATTGGTTTCAGGTCCGAGGACCCCCTACTTCAGGAGATATAGGCCCCTTTATGGGGTGCCGGTATCCCCTGCAGAATTTAAATGTCCCGGTCACGTGACGCGGGTGCTTTAAAGTGCAGGGGATACCGACCCCCATAACAGGGCCGGTTTCTCCTGAAGTAGGGGGTCCTCTGACCTGCAACCAATGCGGTTCAGGTCGAGAGACCCCCTGCTCATGTACACTATAATTAAAATGTATTTATTTAGTGTACGATCGCCTGTAACAGTCTTGCAAGGAGATGGCAAATCTCCATGCAAATGTTACATGCGGCTTTTTTTTCTATCAGCTAGCGTACGGAAGATAAAGAACGCTGGCAGGGGGAAAAAAAAGCAACCCCAAACCATAGATCAGGGGCAACCAAGAGGGCTTGGCCTATATTAGTGAGCCTGGTTACCCCCTCACCATAACAACATTACAATAGGATACTGTGTGTTTGCATTATACAGTATGTGAATACATTACAATAGGATAATGTCATTGCATTATATGTGAATACATTACAATAGGATACAGTGATTGCATTATATGTGAATACATTACAATAGGATAATGTCATTGCATTATATGTGAATACATTACTATAGGATAATGTGATTGCATTATATGTGAATACATTACAATAGGATACAGTGTGTTTGCATTATATGTGAATACATTACAATAGGATAATGTCATTGCATTATATGTGAATACATTACTATAGGATACTGTGATTGCATTATATGTGAATACATTACAATAGGATACTGTGTGTTTGCATTATATGTGAATACATTACTATAGGATACTGTGATTGCATTATATGTGAATACATTACAATAGGATAATGTGTGTTTGCATTATATGTGAATACATTACAATAGGATACAGTGATTGCATTATATGTGAATACATTACAATAGGATACTGTGATTGCATTATATGTGAATACATTACAATAGGATACTGTGATTGCATTATATATGAATACATTACAATGGGATACAGTGATTGCATTATATATGAATACATTACAATAGGATACTGTGTGTTTGCATTATATATGAATACATTACAATAGGATACTGTGATTGCATTATATGTGAATACATTACAATAGGATACTGTGATTGCATTATATATGAATACATTACAATAGGATACAGTGATTGCATTATATATGAATACATTACAGTAGGATACAGTGATTGCATTATATGTGAATACATTACTATAGGATACAGTGATTGCATTATATGTGAATACATTACAGTAGGATACAGTGATTGCATTATATGTGAATACATTACAATAGGATACAGTGATTTCATTATATGTGAATACATTACAGTAGGATACAGTGATTGCATTATATGTGAATACATTACAATAGGATACTGTGATTACATTATATGTGAATACATTACAATAGGATACAGTGTTTGCATTATATGTGAATACATTACTATAGGATACAGTGATTTCATTATATGTGAATACATTACAGTAGGATACAGTGATTGCATTATATGTGAATACATTACAATAGGATACTGTGATTGCATTATATGTGAATACATTACAATAGGATACAGTGATTTCATTATATGTGAATACATTACAATAGGATACAGTGTTTGCATTATATGTGAATACATTACTATAGGATACAGTATTTGCATTATATGTGAATACATTACAATAGGATACTGTGATTACATTATATGTGAATACATTACAATAGGATACTGTGATTGCATTATATGTGAATACATTACTATAGGATAATGTGATTGCACTATATGTTAATACATTACAATAGGATACAGTGTTTGCATAATATGTGAATACATTACAATAGGATACATTGATTGCATTATATGTGAATACATTAGTTTAGTATAATGTGATTGCATTATATGTGAATACATTACAATAGGATAATGTGATTGCATTATATGTGAATACATTACAATAGGATACAGTGTTTGCATTATATGTGAATACATTACAATAGGATAATGTGATTGCATTATATGTTAATACATTACAATAGGATACTGTGATTGCATTATATGTGAATACATTACAATAGGATAATGTGATTGCATTATATGTGAATACATTACAATAGGATACAGTGATTGCACTATATGTGAATACATTACTATAGGATACTGTGATTGCATTATATATGAATACATTACAATAGGATACTGTGATTACATTATACGTGAATACATTACAATAGGATACAGTGATTGCATTATATGTGAATACATTACAATAGGATACTGTGATTACATTATATGTGAATACATTACAATAGGATACTGTGATTGCATTATATGTGAATACATTACAATAGGATACTGTGATTACATTATATGTGAATACATTACAATAGGATGAAAAGAAAATAAAGTGCGCAGCTAACTAATTAAGTGACGTGATAATAGGTGTTAAAAAACATAACCTTAAACGGAGCGTCTGCAGCTGCGATGGAGGGGGGGCTCAGAAACCCCCTAGACTAGCAGATAAAGACAAAAAAGACACAGCGCACAACGCTCATAGTGCATAAAACAATATAATAAAGGTACAATAAATTAGGGTAAGTAATGTGCGTACATCAATAAAGATAAATAAATGCAGTTAGGGATAATGTTACCCAACGCCTCAGGAAACCGGAAGGAGTATCCTCTCAAGGGTTATGGCGCTGGTGTCTCGGATACAGGATCCTATTGGTAAGTAGGTAAGTAGATCGCCTCTAAAAAAGTTCTTTTCCCCCAAGAGCACGAGTACAAAGCTGCTGCTGCCACTTGCAGTCCTTTGCCAGAGCACAGCTCCACACCGGCCGGGTCCTCTCACTCCCCTCTGTGCAGAAGCACTTCCGGGTCGATGACGTCACCACGGGGGGGGAGCGCTGGTAATCGCGCCGTTCACACTCGATCAGCTCAGATGGTGGGGTAATAAATTAGAGGTTGAGCTCTTGTCCAGTCATCCAACGCGTTTCGAAACGAAAACGTTTCTTCATCAGGGATATAAAAATATTTTTTATATCCCTGATGAAGAAACGTTTTCGTTTCGAAACGCGTTGGATGACTGGACAAGAGCTCAACCTCTAATTTATTACCCCACCATCTGAGCTGATCGAGTGTGAACGGCGCGATTACCAGCGCTCCCCCCCCGTGGTGACGTCATCGACCCGGAAGTGCTTCTGCACAGAGGGGAGTGAGAGGACCCGGCCGGTGTGGAGCTGTGCTCTGGCAAAGGACTGCAAGTGGCAGCAGCAGCTTTGGACTCGTGCTCTTGGGGGAAAAGAACTTTTTTAGAGGCGATCTACTTACCTACTTACCAATAGGATCCTGTATCCGAGACACCAGCGCCATAACCCTTGAGAGGATACTCCTTCCGGTTTCCTGAGGCGTTGGGTAACATTATCCCTAACTGCATTACAATAGGATACAGTGTTTGCATTATATGTGAATACATTACTAGAAGGATACAGTGTTTGCATTATATGTGAACATTACAATAGGATACTGTGATTACATTATATGTGAATACATTACAATAGGATACTGTGATTGCATTATATGTGAATACATTACTATAGGATACTGTGATTGCATTATATGTGAATACATTACAATAGGATAATGTGATTGCATTATATGTGAATACATTACAATAGGATAATGTGATTGCATTATATGTGAATACATTACAATACGATACAGTGTTTGCATTATATGTGAATACATTACAATAGGATACATTGATTGCATTATATGTGAATATATTACAATAGGATAATGTGATTGCATTATATGTGAATACATTACAATAGGATAATGTGATTGCATTATATGTGAATACATTACAATAGGATACAGTGTTTGCATTATATGTGAATACATTACAATAGGATACATTGATTGCATTATATGTAAATACATTACAATAGGATAATGTGATTGCATTATATGTTAATACATTACAATAGGATACTGTGATTGCATTATATGTGAATACATTACAATAGGATAATGTGATTGCAGTATATGTGAATACATTACAATAGGATACAGTGATTGCATTATATGTGAATACATTACTATAGGATACTGTGATTGCATTATATGTGAATACATTACAATAGGATACTGTGATTGCATTATATGTGAATACATTACAGTAGGATACTGTGATTGCATTATATGTGAATACATTACTATAGGATACTGTGATTGCATTATATGTGAATACATTACAATAGGATACAGTGATTGCATTATATGTGAATACATTACAATAGGATACTGTGATTGCATTATATGTGAATACATTACAATAGGATACAGTGATTGCATTTTATATGAATACATTACAATAGGATACTGTGATTGCATTATATGTGAATACATTACAGTAGGATACAGTGCGTTTGCATTATATGTGAATACATTACAATAGGATACAGTGATTGCATTATATATGAATACATTACAATAGGATACAGTGATTGCATTATATGTGAATACATTACAGTAGGATACTGTGATTGCATTATATGTGAATACATTACTATAGGATACTGTGATTGCATTATATGTGAATACATTACAATAGGATACAGTAATTGCATTATATGTGAATACATTACAATAGGATACTGTGATTGCTTTATATGTGAATACATTACAATAGGATACATTGATTGCATTATATATGAATACATTACAATAGGATACAGTGATTGCATTATATGTGAATACATTACAATAGGATACAGTGATTGCATTATATGTGAATACATTACAATAGGATACAGTGTTTGCATTATATGTGAATACATTACTATAGGATACAGTGATTGCATTATATGTGAATGCATTACAATAGGATAATGTGATTGCATTATCTATGAATATATTACAATAGGATACTGTGTTTGCATTATATGTGAATACATTACAATAGGATACTGTGATTGCATTATATGTGAATACATTACAATAGGATACTGTGTTTGCATTATATGTGAATACATTACAATAGGATACTGTGATTGCATTATATGTGAATACATTACAATAGGATACAGTGTTTGCATTGTGTGTGAATACATTACAATAGGATACAGTGATTGCATTATATGTGAATACATTACAGTAGGATACAGTGATTGCATTATATGTGAATACATTACAATAGGATACTGTGATTGCATTATATGTGAATACATTACAATAGGATACTGTGATTACATTATATGTGAATACATTACAATAGGATACTGTGATTGCATTATATGTGAATACATTACAGTAGGATACAGTGTTTGCATTATATGTGAATACATTACTATAGGATACAGTGATTGCATTATATGTGAATACATTACTATAAGATACTGTGATTGCATTATATGTGAATACATTACAATAGGATACAGTGTTTGCATTATATGTGAATACATTACAGTAGGATACTGTGATTGCATTATATGTGAATACATTACAATAGGATACTGTGATTACATTATATATGAATACATTACTATAGGATACAGTGTGATTGCATTATATATGAATGCATTACAGTAGGATACAGTGATTGCATTATATGTGAATACATTACAATAGGATACAGTGTTTGCATTATATGTGAATGCATTACAATAGAATACAGTGATTGCATTATATGTGAATGCATTACAATAGGATACAGTGAATGCATTATATGTGAATACATTACAATAGGATACAGTGATTGAATTATATGTGAATACATTATAATAGGATACTGTGATTGCATTATATGTGAATACATTACAATAGGATACAGTGTTTGCATTACATGTGAATACATTATAATAGGATACTGTGATTGCATTATATGTGAATACATTACTATAGGATACAGTGTGATTCCATTATATGTGAATACATTACTATAGGATACAGTGTGATTGCATTATATGTGAATACATTACAATAGGATACAGTGTTTGCATTATATGTGAATACATTACAATAGGATACAGTGATTGCATTATATGTGAATGCATTACAATAAGATAATGTGATTGCATTATATGTGAATACATTACAATAGGATACAGTGTTTGCATTATATGTGAATACATTACAGTAGGATACTGTGTTTGCATTATATGTGAATACATTACAATAGGATACAGTGAATGCATTATATGTGAATACATTACAATAGGATACAGTGTTTGAATTATATGTGAATACATTAAATAGGATACTGTGATTGCATTATATGTGAATACATTACAATAGGATACAGTGTTTGCATTATATGTGAATACATTATAATAGGATACTGTGATTGCATTACATGTGAATACATTACAGTAGGATACTGTGATTGCATTATATGTGAATACATTACTATAGGATACAGTGTGATTGCATTATATGTGAATACAATACAATAGGATACAGTGTTTGCATTATATGTGAATACATTATAATAGGATACTGTGATTGCATTATATGTGAATACATTACTATAGGATACAGTGATTGCATTATATGTGAATACATTACAATAGGATACAGTGTTTGCATTATATGTGAATACATTATAATAGGATACTGTGATTTGCATTATATGTGAATACATTACAATAGGATACAGTGTTTGCATTATATGTGAATACATTATAATAGGATACTGTGATTGCATTATATGTGAATACATTACTATAGGATACAGTGTGATTGCATTATATGTGAATACAATATAATAGGATACTGTGATTGCATTATATGTGAATACATTACTATAGGATACAGTGATTGCATTATGCGTGAATACATTACTATAGGATACAGTGTGATTGCATTATATGTGAATACATTACAATAGGATAATGTGATTGCATTATATGTGAATACATTACAGTAGGATACTGTGATTGCATTATATGTGAATACATTACTATAGGATACAGTGTTTGCATTATATGTGAATACATTTCAATAGGATACTGTGATTTGCATTATATGTGAATACATTACAATAGGATACAGTGTTTGCATTATATGTGAATACATTATAATAGGATACTGTGATTGCATTATATGTGAATACATTACTATAGGATACAGTGTGATTGCATTATATGTGAATACAATACAATAGGATACTGTGATTGCATTATATGTGAATACATTACTATAGGATACAGTGATTGCATTATATGTGAATACATTACTATAGGATACAGTGTGATTGCATTATATGTGAATACATTACAATAGGATAATGTGATTGCATTATATGTGAATACATTACAATAGGATACTGTGATTGCATTATATGTGAATACATTACAATAGGATACTGTGTTTGCATTATATGTGAATACATTACAATAGGATACAGTGTGTTTGCATTATATGTGAATACATTACTATAGGATACAGTGTGTTTGCATTATATGTGAATACATTACAATAGGATACTTTGATTGCATTATATGTGAATACATTACAATAGGATACAGTGATTGCATTATATGTGAATGCATTACAATAGGATAATGTGATTGCATTATATGTGAATACATTACAATAGGATACATTGATTGCATTATATGTGAATACATTACAATAGGATAATGTGATTGCATTATATGTGAATACATTACAATAGGATACAGTGTTTGCATTATATGTGAATACATTACAATAGGATACCGTGTTTGCATTATATGTGAATACATTACAATAGGATACTGTGATTGCATTATATGTGAATACATTACAGTAGGATACTGTGTTTGCATTATATGTGAATACATTACAATAGGATACTGTGATTGCATTATATGTGAATACATTACAATAGGATAATGTGTTTGCATTATATGTGAATACATTACAATAGGATACAGTGATTGCATTATATGTGAATACATTACAATAGGATACAGTGATTGCATTATATGTGAATACATTACAATAGGATAATGTGATTGCATTATATGTGAATACATTACAATAGGATACAGTGATTGCATTATATGTGAATACATTACAATAGGATAATGTGTTTGCATTATATGTGAATACATTACAATAGGATACAGTGATTGCATTATATGTGAATACATTACAATAGGATAATGTGATTGCATTATATGTGAATACATTACAATAGGATACTGTGTTTGCATTATATGTGAATACATTACAATAGGATAATGTGTTTGCATTATATGTGAATACATTACAATAGGATAATGTGATTGCATTATATGTGAATACATTACAATAGGATACTGTGTTTGCATTATATATGAATACATTACAATATGATACAGTGTTTGCATTATATATGTATACATTACATAAGGATACTGTGTTTGCATTATATGTGAATACATTACAATAGGATACTGTGATTGCATTATATGTGAATACATTACAATAGGATAATGTGATTGCATTATATGTGAAAACATTACAATAGGATACAGTGTGTTTGCATTATATCTGAATACATTACAATAGGATACAGTGTTTGCATTATATGTGAATACATTACAATAGGATACTGTGATTGCATTATATGTGAATACATTACAATAGGATACAGTGTTTGCATTATATGTGAATACATTACAATAGGATACAGTGATTGCATTATATGTAAATACATTACAATAGGATACTGTGATTGCATTATATGTGAATACATTACATTAGGATACAGTGATTGCATTATATATGAATACATTACAATAGGATACAGTGTTTGCATTATATGTGAATACATTACAGTAGGATACAGTGATTGCATTATATATGAATACATTACAATAGGATACTGTGATTGCATTATATGTGAATACATTACAATAGGATACAGTGATTGCATTATATATGAATACATTACAATAGGATACTGTAATTGCATTATATGTGAATACATTTCAATAGGATACTGTGATTTGCATTATATGTGAATACATTACAATAGGATACAGTGTTTGCATTATATGTGAATACATTATAATAGGATACTGTGATTGCATTATATGTGAATACATTACTATAGGATACAGTGTGATTGCATTATATGTGAATACAATACAATAGGATACTGTGATTGCATTATATGTGAATACATTACTATAGGATACAGTGATTGCATTATATGTGAATACATTACTATAGGATACAGTGTGATTGCATTATATGTGAATACATTACAATAGGATAATGTGATTGCATTATATGTGAATACATTACAATAGGATACTGTGTTTGCATTATATGTGAATACATTACAATAGGATACAGTGTGTTTGCATTATATGTGAATACATTACTATAGGATACAGTGTGTTTGCATTATATGTGAATACATTACAATAGGATACTTTGATTGCATTATATGTGAATACATTACAATAGGATACAGTGATTGCATTATATGTGAATGCATTACAATAGGATAATGTGATTGCATTATATGTGAATACATTACAATAGGATACATTGATTGCATTATATGTGAATACATTACAATAGGATAATGTGATTGCATTATATGTGAATACATTACAATAGGATACAGTGTTTGCATTATATGTGAATGCATTACAATAGGATACCGTGTTTGCATTATATGTGAATACATTACAATAGGATACTGTGATTGCATTATATGTGAATACATTACAGTAGGATACTGTGTTTGCATTATATGTGAATACATTACAATAGGATACTGTGATTGCATTATATGTGAATACATTACAATAGGATAATGTGTTTGCATTATATGTGAATACATTACAATAGGATACAGTGATTGCATTATATGTGAATACATTACAATAGGATACAGTGATTGCATTATATGTGAATACATTACAATAGGATAATGTGATTGCATTATATGTGAATACATTACAATAGGATACAGTGATTGCATTATATGTGAATACATTACAATAGGATAATGTGTTTGCATTATATGTGAATACATTACAATAGGATACAGTGATTGCATTATATGTGAATACATTACAATAGGATAATGTGATTGCATTATATGTGAATACATTACAATAGGATACTGTGTTTGCATTATATGTGAATACATTACAATAGGATAATGTGTTTGCATTATATGTGAATACATTACAATAGGATAATGTGATTGCATTATATGTGAATACATTACAATAGGATACTGTGTTTGCATTATATATGAATACATTACAATATGATACAGTGTTTGCATTATATATGTATACATTACATAAGGATACTGTGTTTGCATTATATGTGAATACATTACAATAGGATACTGTGATTGCATTATATGTGAATACATTACAATAGGATAATGTGATTGCATTATATGTGAAAACATTACAATAGGATACAGTGTGTTTGCATTATATCTGAATACATTACAATAGGATACAGTGTTTGCATTATATGTGAATACATTACAATAGGATACTGTGATTGCATTATATGTGAATACATTACAATAGGATACAGTGTTTGCATTATATGTGAATACATTACAATAGGATACAGTGATTGCATTATATGTGAATACATTACAATAGGATACTGTGATTGCATTATATGTGAATACATTACATTAGGATACAGTGATTGCATTATATATGAATACATTACAATAGGATACAGTGTTTGCATTATATGTGAATACATTACAGTAGGATACAGTGATTGCATTATATATGAATACATTACAATAGGATACTGTGATTGCATTATATGTGAATACATTACAATAGGATACAGTGATTGCATTATATATGAATACATTACAATAGGATACTGTAATTGCATTATATGTGAATACATTACAGTAGGATACAGTGATTGCATTATATGTGAATACATTACAGTAGGATACAGTGATTGCATTATATGTGGATACATTACAATAGGATACAGTGTTTGCATTATATGTGAATACATTACAATAGGATACAGTGATTGCATTATATGTGAATACATTACAATAGGATACAGTGATTGCATTATATGTGAATACATTACAATCGGATACTGTGTGTTTGCATTATATGTGAATACATTACAGTAGGATACAGTGATTGCATTATATGTGAATACATTACAGTAGGATACAGTGATTGCATTATATGTGAATACATTACAGTAGGATACAGTGATTGCATTATATGTGAATACATTACAATAGGACACTGTGTGTTTGCATTATATATGAATACATTACAATAGGATACTGTGATTGCATTATTTGTGAATACTGTACATTACAGTTGGATACAGTGATTGCATTATATGTGAATACATTACAATAGGATAATGTGATTGCATTATATGTGAATACATTACAATAGGATACTGTGTTTGCATTATATGTGAATACATTACAATAGGATAATGTGTTTGCATTATATGTGAATACATTACAATAGGATAATGTGATTGCATTATATGTGAATACATTACAATAGGATACTGTGTTTGCATTATATATGAATACATTACAATATGATACAGTGTTTGCATTATATATGTATACATTACATAAGGATACTGTGTTTGCATTATATGTGAATACATTACAATAGGATACTGTGATTGCATTATATGTGAATACATTACAATAGGATAATGTGATTGCATTATATGTGAAAACATTACAATAGGATACAGTGTGTTTGCATTATATCTGAATACATTACAATAGGATACAGTGTTTGCATTATATGTGAATACATTACAATAGGATACTGTGATTGCATTATATGTGAATACATTACAATAGGATACAGTGTTTGCATTATATGTGAATACATTACAATAGGATACAGTGATTGCATTATATGTGAATACATTACAATAGGATACTGTGATTGCATTATATGTGAATACATTACATTAGGATACAGTGATTGCATTATATATGAATACATTACAATAGGATACAGTGTTTGCATTATATGTGAATACATTACAGTAGGATACAGTGATTGCATTATATATGAATACATTACAATAGGATACTGTGATTGCATTATATGTGAATACATTACAATAGGATACAGTGATTGCATTATATATGAATACATTACAATAGGATACTGTAATTGCATTATATGTGAATACATTACAGTAGGATACAGTGATTGCATTATATGTGAATACATTACAGTAGGATACAGTGATTGCATTATATGTGGATACATTACAATAGGATACAGTGTTTGCATTATATGTGAATACATTACAATAGGATACAGTGATTGCATTATATGTGAATACATTACAATAGGATACAGTGATTGCATTATATGTGAATACATTACAATCGGATACTGTGTGTTTGCATTATATGTGAATACATTACAGTAGGATACAGTGATTGCATTATATGTGAATACATTACAGTAGGATACAGTGATTGCATTATATGTGAATACATTACAGTAGGATACAGTGATTGCATTATATGTGAATACATTACAATAGGACACTGTGTGTTTGCATTATATATGAATACATTACAATAGGATACTGTGATTGCATTATTTGTGAATACTGTACATTACAGTTGGATACAGTGATTGCATTATATGTGAATACATTACAATAGGATAATGTGATTGCATTATATGTGAATACATTACAATAGGATACTGTGTTTGCATTATATGTGAATACATTACAATAGGATAATGTGTTTGCATTATATGTGAATACATTACAATAGGATAATGTGATTGCATTATATGTGAATACATTACAATAGGATACTGTGTTTGCATTATATATGAATACATTACAATATGATACAGTGTTTGCATTATATATGTATACATTACATAAGGATACTGTGTTTGCATTATATGTGAATACATTACAATAGGATACTGTGATTGCATTATATGTGAATACATTACAATAGGATAATGTGATTGCATTATATGTGAAAACATTACAATAGGATACAGTGTGTTTGCATTATATCTGAATACATTACAATAGGATACAGTGTTTGCATTATATGTGAATACATTACAATAGGATACTGTGATTGCATTATATGTGAATACATTACAATAGGATACAGTGTTTGCATTATATGTGAATACATTACAATAGGATACAGTGATTGCATTATATGTGAATACATTACAATAGGATACTGTGATTGCATTATATGTGAATACATTACATTAGGATACAGTGATTGCATTATATATGAATACATTACAATAGGATACAGTGTTTGCATTATATGTGAATACATTACAGTAGGATACAGTGATTGCATTATATATGAATACATTACAATAGGATACTGTGATTGCATTATATGTGAATACATTACAATAGGATACAGTGATTGCATTATATATGAATACATTACAATAGGATACTGTAATTGCATTATATGTGAATACATTACAGTAGGATACAGTGATTGCATTATATGTGAATACATTACAGTAGGATACAGTGATTGCATTATATGTGGATACATTACAATAGGATACAGTGTTTGCATTATATGTGAATACATTACAATAGGATACAGTGATTGCATTATATGTGAATACATTACAATAGGATACAGTGATTGCATTATATGTGGATACATTACAATCGGATACTGTGTGTTTGCATTATATGTGAATACATTACAGTAGGATACAGTGATTGCATTATATGTGAATACATTACAGTAGGATACAGTGATTGCATTATATGTGAATACATTACAGTAGGATACAGTGATTGCATTATATGTGAATACATTACAATAGGACACTGTGTGTTTGCATTATATATGAATACATTACAATAGGATACTGTGATTGCATTATTTGTGAATACTGTACATTACAGTTGGATACAGTGATTGCATTATATGTGAATACATTACAATAGGATACAGTGATTGCATTATATGTGAATGCATTACAATAGGATAATGTGATTGCATTATATGTGAATACATTACAATATGATACAGTGATGGCATTATATGTGAATGCATTACAATAGGATAATGTGATTGCATTATATGTGAATACATTACAATAGGATACAGTGATTGCATTATATGTGAATACATTACAGTAGGATACAGTGATTGCATTATATGTGAATACATTACAATAGGATACTGTGATTGCATTATATGTGAATACATTACAATAGCATACAGTGATTACATTATATGTGAATACATTACAATAGGATAATGTGATTGCATTATATGTGAATACATTACAATAGGATACTGTGTTTGTATTATATGTGAATACATTACAATAGGATACAGTGATTGCATTATATGTGAATACATTACAATAGGATACTGTGATTGCATTATATGTGAATATATTACAGTAGGATACTGTGATTGCATTATATATGAATACATTACAATAGGATACAGTGATTACATTATATGTGAATACATTACAATAGGATACAGTGTTTGCATTATATGTGAATGCATTACAATAGGATAATGTGATTGCATTATATGTGAATACATTACAGTAGGATACAGTGTTTACATTATATGTGAATACATTACTATAGGATACAGTGATTGCATTATATGTGAATACATTACAATAGGATACAGTGATTGCATTATATGTGAATGCATTAAAATAGGATACAGTGATTGCATTATATGTGAATGCATTACAATAGGATAATGTGATTGCATTATATGTGAATACATTACAATAGGATACAGTGATTGCATTATATGTGAATACATTACAATAGGATACTGTGTTTGCATTATATGTGAATACATTACAATAGGATACTGTGATTGCATTATATGTGAATACATTACAGTAGGATACTGTGATTGCATTATATATGAATACATTACAATAGGATACAGTGATTACATTATATGTGAATACATTACAATAGGATACAGTGTTTGCATTATATGTGAATGCATTACAATAGGATACTGTGATTGCATTATATGTGAATACATTACAATAGGATACAGTGATTGCATTATATGTGAATGCATTACAATAGGATAATGTGATTGCATTATATGTGAATACATTACAATAGGATACAGTGATTGCATTATATGTGAATGCATTACAATAGGATAATGTGATTGCATAATATGTGAATACATTACAATAGGATACAGTGATTGCATTATATGTGAATACATTACAGTAGGATACTGTGATTACATTATATATGAATACATTACAATAGGATACTGTGATTGCATTATATGTGAATACTTTACAATAGGATACTGTGATTGCATTATATGTGAATACATTACAATAGGATACAGTGTGTTTGCATTATATGTGAATACATTACAATAGGATACTGTGATTGCATTATATGTGAATGCATTACAATAGGATACTGTGATTGCATTATATGTGAATGCATTACAATAGGATACTGTGATTGCATTATATGTGAATACATTACAGTAGGATACAGTGATTGCATTATATGTGAATACATTACAATAGGATAATGTGATTGCATTATATGTGAATACTTTACAATAGGATACTGTGATTGCATTATATGTGAATACATTACAATAGGATACAGTGATTGCATTATATGTGAATACATTACAATAGGATACAGTGTGTTTGCATTATATGTGAATACATTACAATAGGATACAGTGTTTGCATTATATGTAAATACATTACAATAGGATACTGTGTGTTTGCATTATATGTGAATACATTACAATAGGATACAGTGTTTGCATTATATGTGAATACATTACAATAGGATACTGTGATTGCATTATATGTGAATACATTACAGTAGGATACTGTGATTGCATTATATGTGAATACATTACAATAGGATACAGTGATTGCATTATATGTGAATACATTACAATAGGATAATGTGATTGCATTATATGTGAATACTTTACAATAGGATACTGTGATTGCATTATATGTGAATACATTACAATAGGATACTGTGTGTTTGCATTATATGTGAATACATTACAATAGGATACTGTGATTGCATTATATGTGAATGCATTACAATAGGATACTGTGATTGCATTATATGTGAATGCATTACAATAGGATACTGTGATTGCATTATATGTGAATACATTACAATAGGATACTGTGTTTGCATTATATGTGAATACATTACAATAGGATACAGTGTTTGCATTATATGTGAATACATTACAATAGGATACAGTGATTGCCTTATATGTGAATGCATTACAATAGGATAATGTGATTGCATTATATGTGAATACTTTACAATAGGATACTGTGATTGCATTATATGTGAATACATTACAATAGGATACAGTGTGTTTGCATTATATGTGAATACATTACAATAGGATACAGTGTTTGCATTATATGTGAATACATTACAATAGGATACAGTGTTTGCATTATATGTGAATACATTACAATAGGATACTGTGTGTTTGCATTATATGTGAATACATTACAATAGGATACTGTGTGTTTGCATTATATGTGAATACATTACAATAGGATACAGTGTTTGCATTATATGTGAATACATTACAATAGGATACTGTGATTGCATTATATGTGAATACATTACAGTAGGATACTGTGTTTGCATTATATGTGAATACATTACAATAGGATACAGTTTTTGCATTATATGTGAATACATTACAATAGGATACAGTGATTGCATTATATGTGAATGCATTACAATAGGATAATGTGATTGCATTATATGTGAATACATTACAATAGGATAATGTGATTGCATTATATGTGAATACATTACAATAGGATACTGTGTTTGCATTATATGTGAATACATTACAATAGGATACAGTGTTTGCATTATATGTGAATACATTACAATAGGATACAGTGATTGCATTATATGTGAATACATTACAATAGGATACTGTGATTGCATTATATTTGAATACATTACAATAGGATACTGTGATTGCATTATATGTGAATACTTTACAATAGGATACTGTGATTGCATTATATGTGAATACATTACAATAGGATACTGTGTGTTTGCATTATATGTGAATACATTACAATAGGATACTGTGATTGCATTATATGTGAATGCATTACAATAGGATACTGTGATTGCATTATATGTGAATGCATTACAATAGGATACTGTGATTGCATTATATGTGAATACATTACAATAGGATACTGTGTTTGCATTATATGTGAATACATTACAATAGGATACAGTGTTTGCATTATATGTGAATACATTACAATAGGATACAGTGATTGCATTATATGTGAATGCATTACAATAGGATAATGTGATTGCATTAGATGTGAATACTTTACAATAGGATACTGTGATTGCATTATATGTGAATACATTACAATAGGATACAGTGTGTTTGCATTATATGTGAATACATTACAATAGGATACAGTGTTTGCATTATATGTGAATACATTACAATAGGATACAGTGTTTGCATTATATGTGAATACATTACAATAGGATACTGTGTGTTTGCATTATATGTGAATACATTACAATAGGATACTGTGTGTTTGCATTATATGTGAATACATTACAATAGGATACAGTGTTTGCATTATATGTGAATACATTACAATAGGATACTGTGATTGCATTATATGTGAATACATTACAGTAGGATACTGTGTTTGCATTATATGTGAATACATTACAATAGGATACAGTGTTTGCATTATATGTGAATACATTACAATAGGATACAGTGATTGCATTATATGTGAATGCATTACAATAGGATAATGTGATTGCATTATATGTGAATACATTACAATAGGATAATGTGATTGCATTATATGTGAATACATTACAATAGGATACTGTGTTTGCATTATATGTGAATACATTACAATAGGATACAGTGTTTGCATTATATGTGAATACATTACAATAGGATACAGTGATTGCATTATATGTGAATACATTACAATAGGATACTGTGATTGCATTATATTTGAATACATTACAATAGGATACTGTGATTACATTATATGTGAATACATTACAATAGGATACAGTGTTTGCATTATATGTGAATACATTACAATAGGATACTGTGATTACATTATATATGAATACATTACAATAGGATACTGTTTGTTTGCATTATATGTGAATACATTACAATAGGATACAGTGATTGCATTATATGTGAATACATTACAATAGGATACTGTGTTTGCATTATATTTGAATACATTACAATAGGATACTGTGATTGCATTATATGTGAATACATTACAATAGGATACAGTGATTGCATTATATGTGAATACATTACAATAGGATACTGTGTGTTTGCATTATACGTGAATACATTACAATAGGATACAGTGATTGCATTATATGTATATACATTACAATAGGATACTGTGATTGCATTATATTTGAATACATTACAATAGGATACTGTGATTGCATTATATGTGAATACATTACAATAGGATACAGTGATTGCATTATATTTGAATACATTACAATAGGATACAGTGATTGCATTATATTTGAATACATTACAATAGGATACTGTGTTTGCATTATATGTGAATACATTACAATAGGATACAGTGATTGCATTATATGTGAATACATTACAATAGGATACTGTGATTGCATTATATTTGAATACATTACAATAGGATACTGTGATTGCATTATATGTGAATACATTACAGTAGAATATTGTGATAGCATTATATATGAATACATTACAATAGGATACAGTGATTACATTATATGTGAATACATTACAATAGGATACAGTGTTTGCATTATATGTGAATACATTACAATAGGATAATGTGATTGCATTATATGTGAATACTTTACAATAGGATACTGTGATTGCATTATATGTGAATACATTACAATAGGATACAGTGATTGCATTATATGTGAATACATTACAATAGGATACAGTGTGTTTGCATTATATGTGAATACATTACAATAGGATACAGTGTTTGCATTATATGTGAATACATTACAATAGGATACTGTGTGCTTGCATTATATGTGAATACATTACAATAGGATACAGTGTTTGCATTATATGTGAATACATTACAATAGGATACTGTGATTGCATTATATGTGAATGCATTACAATAGGATACTGTGATTGCATTATATGTGAATACATTACAATAGGATACTGTGTTTGCATTATATGTGAATACATTACAATAGGATACAGTGTTTGCATTATATGTGAATACATTACAATAGGATACAGTGATTGCATTATATGTGAATGCATTACAATAGGATAATGTGATTGCATTATATGTGAATACTTTACAATAGGATACTGTGATTGCATTATATGTGAATACATTACAATAGGATACAGTGTGTTTGCATTATATGTGAATACATTACAATAGGATACAGTGTTTGCATTATATGTGAATACATTACAATAGGATACAGTGTTTGCATTATATGTGAATACATTACAATAGGATACTGTGTGTTTGCATTATATGTGAATACATTACAATAGGATACAGTGTTTGCATTATATGTGAATACATTACAATAGGATACTGTGATTGCATTATATGTGAATACATTACAGTAGGATACTGTGTTTGCATTATATGTGAATACATTACAATAGGATACAGTGTTTGCATTATATGTGAATACATTACAATAGGATACAGTGATTGCATTATATGTGAATGCATTACAATAGGATAATGTGATTGCATTATATGTGAATACATTACAATAGGATAATGTGATTGCATTATATGTGAATACATTACAATAGGATACTGTGTTTGCATTATATGTGAATACATTACAATAGGATACAGTGTTTGCATTATATGTGAATACATTACAATAGGATACAGTGATTGCATTATATGTGAATACATTACAATAGGATACTGTGATTGCATTATATTTGAATACATTACAATAGGATACTGTGATTACATTATATGTGAATACATTACAATAGGATACAGTGTTTGCATTATATGTGAATACATTACAATAGGATACTGTGATTACATTATATATGAATACATTACAATAGGATACTGTTTGTTTGCATTATATGTGAATACATTACAATAGGATACAGTGATTGCATTATATGTGAATACATTACAATAGGATACTGTGTTTGCATTATATTTGAATACATTACAATAGGATACTGTGATTGCATTATATGTGAATACATTACAATAGGATACAGTGATTGCATTATATGTGAATACATTACAATAGGATACTGTGTGTTTGCATTATACGTGAATACATTACAATAGGATACAGTGATTGCATTATATGTATATACATTACAATAGGATACTGTGATTGCATTATATTTGAATACATTACAATAGGATACTGTGATTGCATTATATGTGAATACATTACAATAGGATACAATGATTGCATTATATTTGAATACATTACAATAGGATACTGTGTTTGCATTATATGTGAATACATTACAATAGGATACAGTGATTGCATTATATGTGAATACATTACAATAAGATACTGTGATTGCATTATATTTGAATACATTACAATAGGATACTGTGATTGCATTATATGTGAATACATTACAGTAGAATATTGTGATTGCATTATATATGAATACATTACAATAGGATACAGTGATTACATTATATGTGAATACATTACAATAGGATACAGTGTTTGCATTATATGTGAATACATTACAATAGGATAATGTGATTGCATTATATGTGAATACTTTACAATAGGATACTGTGATTGCATTATATGTGAATACATTACAATAGGATACAGTGATTGCATTATATGTGAATACATTACAATAGGATACAGTGTGTTTGCATTATATGTGAATACATTACAATAGGATACAGTGTTTGCATTATATGTGAATACATTACAATAGGATACTGTGTGCTTGCATTATATGTGAATACATTACAATAGGATACAGTGTTTGCATTATATGTGAATACATTACAATAGGATACTGTGATTGCATTATATGTGAATACATTACAGTAGGATACTGTGATTGCATTATATGTGAATACATTACAATAGGATACAGTGATTGCATTATATGTGAATACATTACAATAGGATAATGTGATTGCATTATATGTGAATACTTTACAATAGGATACTGTGATTGCATTATATGTGAATACATTACAATAGGATACTGTGTGTTTGCATTATATGTGAATACATTACAATAGGATACTGTGATTGCATTATATGTGAATGCATTACAATAGGATACTGTGATTGCATTATATGTGAATGCATTACAATAGGATACTGTGATTGCATTATATGTGAATACATTACAATAGGATACTGTGTTTGCATTATATGTGAATACATTACAATAGGATACAGTGTTTGCATTATATGTGAATACATTACAATAGGATACAGTGATTGCATTATATGTGAATGCATTACAATAGGATAATGTGATTGCATTATATGTGAATACTTTACAATAGGATACTGTGATTGCATTATATGTGAATACATTACAATAGGATACAGTGTGTTTGCATTATATGTGAATACATTACAATAGGATACAGTGTTTGCATTATATGTGAATACATTACAATAGGATACAGTGATTGCATTATATGTGAATGCATTACAATAGGATAATGTGATTGCATTATATGTGAATACATTACAATAGGATAATGTGATTGCATTATATGTGAATACATTACAATAGGATACTGTGATTGCATTATATGTGAATACATTACAATAGGATACTGTGATTGCATTATATTTGAATACATTACAATAGGATACTGTGATTACATTATATGTGAATACATTACAATAGGATACAGTGTTTGCATTATATGTGAATACATTACAATAGGATACTGTGATTACATTATATATGAATACATTACAATAGGATACTGTGTGTTTGCATTATATGTGAATACATTACAATAGGATACAGTGATTGCATTATATGTGAATACATTACAATAGGATACTGTGATTGCATTATATTTGAATACATTACAATAGGATACTGTGATTGCATTATATGTGAATACATTACAATAGGATACAGTGATTGCATTATATGTGAATACATTACAATAGGATACTGTGTGTTTGCATTATACGTGAATACATTACAATAGGATACAGTGATTGCATTATATGTGAATACATTACAATAGGATACTGTGATTGCATTATATTTGAATACATTACAATAGGATACTGTGATTGCATTATATGTGAATACATTACAATAGGATACAGTGATTGCATTATATGTGAATACATTACAATAGGATACTGTGATTGCATTATATTTGAATACATTACAATAGGATACTGTGATTGCATTATATGTGAATACATTACAGTAGAATATTGTGATTGCATTATATATGAATACATTACAATAGGATTCAGTGATTACATTATATGTGAATACATTACAATAGGATACAGTGTTTGCATTATATGTGAATACATTACAATAGGATACTGTGATTACATTATATATGAATACATTACAATAGGATACTGTGTGTTTGCATTATATGTGAATACATTACAATAGGATACAGTGATTGCATTATATGTGAATGCATTACAATAGGATAATGAGATTGCATTATATGTGAATACTTTACAATAGGATACAGTGATTGCATTATATGTGAATACATTACAATAGTATACAGTGTGTTTGCATTATATGTGAATACATTACAATAGGATACAGTGTTTGCATTATATGTGAATACATTACAATAGGATACTGTGTGTTTGCATTATATGTGAATACATTACAATAGGATACAGTGATTGCATTATATATGAATACATTACAATAGGATACTGTGATTGCATTATATGTGAATACATTACAATAGGATACAGTGATTGCATTATATGTGAATACATTACAATAGGATACAGTGATTGCATTATATGTGAATACATTACAATAGGATACAGTGTGTTTGCATTATATGTGAATACATTACAATAGGATACAGTATTTGCATTATATGTGAATACATTACAATAGGATACTTTGTGTTTGCATTATATGTGAATACATTACAATAGGATACAGTGTTTGCATTATATGTGAATACATTACAATAGGATACAGTGATTGCATTATATGTGAATACATTACAATAGGATACAGTGATTGCATTATATGTGAATACATTACAATAGGATACTGTGTTTGCATTATATGTGAATACATTACAATAGGATACAGCGATTGCATTATATGTGAATACATTACAGTAGGATACAGTGATTGCATTATATGTGAATACATTACTATAGGATACAGTGATTGCATTATATGTGAATACTTTACAATAGGATACAGTGATTGCATTATATGTGAATACATTACAGTAGGATACAGTGTTTGCATTATATGTGAATACATTACAATAGGATAATGTGATTGCATTATATGTGAATACTTTACAATAGGATACTGTGATTGCATTATATGTGAATACATTACAATAGGATACAGTGATTGCATTATATGTGAATACATTACAATAGGATACAGTGTGTTTGCATTATATGTGAATACATTACAATAGGATACAGTGTTTGCATTATATGTGAATACATTACAATAGGATACTGTGTGTTTGCATTATATGTGAATACATTACAATAGGATACAGTGTTTGCATTATATGTGAATACATTACAATAGGATACTGTGATTGCATTATATGTGAATACATTACAGTAGGATACTGTGATTGCATTATATGTGAATACATTACAATAGGATACAGTGATTGCATTATATGTGAATACATTACAATAGGATAATGTGATTGCATTATATGTGAATACTTTACAATAGGATACTGTGATTGCATTATATGTGAATACATTACAATAGGATACTGTGTGTTTGCATTATATGTGAATACATTACAATAGGATACTGTGATTGCATTATATGTGAATGCATTACAATAGGATACTGTGATTGCATTATATGTGAATGCATTACAATAGGATACTGTGATTGCATTATATGTGAATACATTACAATAGGATACTGTGTTTGCATTATATGTGAATACATTACAATAGGATACAGTGTTTGCATTATATGTGAATACATTACAATAGGATACAGTGATTGCATTATATGTGAATGCATTACAATAGGATAATGTGATTGCATTATATGTGAATACTTTACAATAGGATACTGTGATTGCATTATATGTGAATACATTACAATAGGATACAGTGTGTTTGCATTATATGTGAATACATTACAATAGGATACAGTGTTTGCATTATATGTGAATACATTACAATAGGATACAGTGTTTGCATTATATGTGAATACATTACAATAGGATACTGTGTGTTTGCATTATATGTGAATACATTACAATAGGATACTGTGTGTTTGCATTATATGTGAATACATTACAATAGGATACAGTGTTTGCATTATATGTGAATACATTACAATAGGATACTGTGATTGCATTATATGTGAATACATTACAGTAGGATACTGTGTTTGCATTATATGTGAATACATTACAATAGGATACAGTGTTTGCATTATATGTGAATACATTACAATAGGATACAGTGATTGCATTATATGTGAATGCATTACAATAGGATAATGTGATTGCATTATATGTGAATACATTACAATAGGATAATGTGATTGCATTATATGTGAATACATTACAATAGGATACTGTGTTTGCATTATATGTGAATACATTACAATAGGATACAGTGTTTGCATTATATGTGAATACATTACAATAGGATACAGTGATTGCATTATATGTGAATGCATTACAATAGGATAATGTGATTGCATTATATGTGAATACATTACAATAGGATAATGTGATTGCATTATATGTGAATACATTACAATAGGATACTGTGATTGCATTATATGTGAATACATTACAATAGGATACTGTGATTGCATTATATTTGAATACATTACAATAGGATACTGTGATTACATTATATGTGAATACATTACAATAGGATACAGTGTTTGCATTATATGTGAATACATTACAATAGGATACTGTGATTACATTATATATGAATACATTACAATAGGATACTGTGTGTTTGCATTATATGTGAATACATTACAATAGGATACAGTGATTGCATTATATGTGAATACATTACAATAGGATACTGTGATTGCATTATATTTGAATACATTACAATAGGATACTGTGATTGCATTATATGTGAATACATTACAATAGGATACAGTGATTGCATTATATGTGAATACATTACAATAGGATACTGTGTGTTTGCATTATACGTGAATACATTACAATAGGATACAGTGATTGCATTATATGTGAATACATTACAATAGGATACTGTGATTGCATTATATTTGAATACATTACAATAGGATACTGTGATTGCATTATATGTGAATACATTACAATAGGATACAGTGATTTCATTATATTTGAATACATTACAATAGGATACTGTGTTTGCATTATATGTGAATACATTACAATAGGATACAGTGATTGCATTATATGTGAATACATTACAATAGGATACTGTGATTGCATTATATTTGAATACATTACAATAGGATACTGTGATTGCATTATATGTGAATACATTACAGTAGAATATTGTGATTGCATTATATATGAATACATTACAATAGGATACAGTGATTACATTATATGTGAATACATTACAATAGGATACAGTGTTTGCATTATATGTGAATACATTACAATAGGATACTGTGATTACATTATATATGAATACATTACAATAGGATACTGTGTGTTTGCATTATATGTGAATACATTACAATAGGATACAGTGATTGCATTATATGTGAATGCATTACAATAGGATAATGTGATTGCATTATATGTGAATACTTTACAATAGGATACAGTGATTGCATTATATGTGAATACATTACAATAGTATACAGTGTGTTTGCATTATATGTGAATACATTACAATAGGATACAGTGTTTGCATTATATGTGAATACATTACAATAGGATACTGTGTGTTTGCATTATATGTGAATACATTACAATAGGATACAGTGATTGCATTATATATGAATACATTACAATAGGATACTGTGATTGCATTATATGTGAATACATTACAATAGGATACAGTGATTGCATTATATGTGAATACATTACAATAGGATACAGTGATTGCATTATATGTGAATACATTACAATAGGATACAGTGTGTTTGCATTATATGTGAATACATTACAATAGGATACAGTATTTGCATTATATGTGAATACATTACAATAGGATACTTTGTGTTTGCATTATATGTGAATACATTACAATAGGATACAGTGATTGCATTATATGTGAATACATTACAATAGGATACAGTGATTGCATTATATGTGAATACATTACAATAGGATACTGTGTTTGCATTATATGTGAATACATTACAATAGGATACAGTGATTGCATTATATGTGAATACATTACAGTAGGATACAGTGATTGCATTATATGTGAATACATTACTATAGGATACAGTGATTGCATTATATGTGAATACTTTACAATAGGATACAGTGATTGCATTATATGTGAATACATTACAGTAGGATACAGTGATTGCATTATATGTGAATACATTACAATAGGATACAGTGTTTGCATTATATGTGAATACATTACAGTTGGATAATTTGATTGCATTATATGTGAATACATTACAGTTGGATAATTTGTTTGCATTATATGTGAATACATTAAAGTAGGAAACAGTGATTGCATTATATGTGAATACATTACAGTAGGATACAGTGATTGCATTATATGTGAATACATTACAATAGGATACTGTGTGTTTGCATTATATATGAATACATTACAATAGGATACAGTGGTTGCATTATATGTGAATACATTACAGTAGGATACAGTGATTGCATTATATTTGAATACATTACAATAGGATACAGTGTTTACATTATATGTGAATACATTACTATAGGATACTGTGATTGCATTATATGTGAATTCATTACAATAGGATACTGTGATTGCATTATATGTGAATACATTACAATAGGATACTGTGTGTTTGCATTATATGTGAATACATTACAATAGGATACAGAGTTTGCATTATATGTGAATACATTACAATAGGATACAGTGTTTGCATTATATGTGAATACATTACTATAGGATACTGTGATTGCATTATATATGAATACATTACAATAGGATAATGTGATTGCATTATATGTGAATACATTACAATAGGATACTGTGATTGCATTATATGTGAATACATTACAGTAGGATACAGTGATTGCATTATTTGTGAATACATTACAATAGGATACTGTGTGTTTGCATTATATGTGAATACATTACAGTAGGATACAGTGATTGCATTATTTGTGAATACATTACAATAGGATACTGTGATTGCATTATATGTGAATACATTACAATAGGATACTGTGTGTTTGCATTATATGTGAATACATTACAATAGGATACAGTGTTTGCATTATATGTGAATACATTACAATAGGATACTGTGTGTTTGCATTATATGTGAATACATTACAATAGGATACAGTGTTTGCATTATATGTGAATACATTACAATAGGATACAGTGATTGCATTATATGTGAATACATTACAATAGGATACTGTGTTTGCATTATATGTGAATACATTACAATAGGATACAGTGATTGCATTATATATGAATACATTACAATAGGATACTGTGATTGCATTATATGTGAATACATTACAGTAGGATACAGTGATTGCATTATATGTGAATACATTACTATAGGATACAGTGATTGCATTATATGTGAATACTTTACAATAGGATACAGTGATTGCATTATATGTGAATACATTACAATAGGATACTGTGTGTTTGCATTATATGTGAATACATTAAAGTAGGATAATGTGTTTGCATTATATGTGAATACATTACAGTAGGATACAGTGATTGCATTATATGTGAATACATTACTATAGGATACTGTGTTTGCATTATATGTGAATACATTACAATAGGATACTGTGTGTTTGCATTATATATGAATACATTACAATAGGATACAGTGGTTGCATTATATGTGAATACATTACTGTAGGATACAGTGATTGCATTATATGTGAATACATTACAATAGGATACAGTGATTGCATTATATGTGAATACATTACAATAGGATACAGTGATTGCATTATATGTGAATACATTACAATAGGATACAGTGATTGCATTATATGTGAATACATTACAATAGGATAATGTGATTGCATTATATGTGAATACATTACAATAGGATACAGTGATTGCATTATATGTGAATACATTACAATAGGATACAGTGATTGCATTAAATGTGAGTACATTACAATAGGATACAGTGTGTTTGCATTATATGTGAATAAATTACAATAGGATACAGTGTTTGCATTATATGTGAATACATTACAATAGGATACTGTGTGTTTGCATTATATATGAATACATTACAATAGGATACAGTGGTTGCATTATATGTGAATACATTACAGTAGGATACAGTGATTGCATTATATTTGAATACATTACAATAGGATACAGTGTTTACATTATATGTGAATACATTACTATAGGATACTGTGATTGCATTATATGTGAATACATTACAATAGGATACTGTGATTGCTTTATATGTGAATACATTACAATAGGATACTGTGTGTTTGCATTATATGTGAATACATTACAATAGGATACAGTGGTTGCATTATATGTGAATACATTACTGTAGGATACAGTGATTGCATTATATGTGAATACATTACAATAGGATACAGTGATTGCATTATATATGAATACATTACAATAGGATAATGTGATTGCATTATATGTGAATACATTACAATAGGATACAGTGATTGCATTATATGTGAATACATTACAATAGGATACAGTGTTTGCATTATATGTGAATACATTACAGTAGGATAATGTGATTGCATTATATGTGAATACATTACAATAGGATACAGTGATTGCATTATATGTGAATACATTACAATAGGATACAGTGATTGCATTATATGTGAATACATTACAATAGGATACAGTGTGTTTGCATTATATGTGAATACATTACAATAGGATACAGTGTTTGCATTATATGTGAATACATTACAATAGGATACTGTGTGTTTGCATTATATGTGAATACATTACAATAGGATACAGTGTTTGCATTATATGTGAATACATTACAATAGGATACAGTGATTGCATTATATGTGAATACATTACAATTGGATACTGTGTTTGCATTATATGTGAATACATTACAATAGGATACAGTGATTGCATTATATATGAATACATTACAATAGGATACTGTGATTGCATTATATGTGAATACATTACAGTAGGATACAGTGATTGCATTATATGTGAATACATTACTATAGGATACAGTGATTGCATTATATGTGAATACTTTACAATAGGATACAGTGATTGCATTATATGTGAATACATTACAATAGGATACTGTGTGTTTGCATTATATGTGAATACATTAAAGTAGGATAATGTGTTTGCATTATATGTGAATACATTACAGTAGGATACAGTGATTGCATTATATGTGAATACATTACTATAGGATACTGTGTTTGCATTATATGTGAATACATTACAATAGGATACTGTGTGTTTGCATTATATATGAATACATTACAATAGGATACAGTGGTTGCATTATATGTGAATACATTACTGTAGGATACAGTGATTGCATTATATGTGAATACATTACAATAGGATACAGTGATTGCATTATATGTGAATACATTACAATAGGATACAGTGATTGCATTATATGTGAATACATTACAATAGGATACAGTGATTGCATTATATGTGAATACATTACAATAGGATACAGTGTTTGCATTATATGTGAATACATTACAGTAGGATAATGTGATTGCATTATATGTGAATACATTACAATAGGATACAGTGATTGCATTATATGTGAATACATTACAATAGGATACAGTGATTGCATTATATGTGAATACATTACAATAGGATACAGTGTGTTTGCATTATATGTGAATACATTACAATAGGATACAGTGTTTGCATTATATGTGAATACATTACAATAGGATACTGTGTGTTTGCATTATATGTGAATACATTACAATAGGATACAGTGTTTGCATTATATGTGAATACATTACAATAGGATACAGTGATTGCATTATATGTGAATACATTACAATTGGATACTGTGTTTGCATTATATGTGAATACATTACAATAGGATACAGTGATTGCATTATATATGAATACATTACAATAGGATACTGTGATTGCATTATATGTGAATACATTACAGTAGGATACAGTGATTGCATTATATGTGAATACATTACTATAGGATACAGTGATTGCATTATATGTGAATACTTTACAATAGGATACAGTGATTGCATTATATGTGAATACATTACAATAGGATACTGTGTGTTTGCATTATATGTGAATACATTAAAGTAGGATAATGTGTTTGCATTATATGTGAATACATTACAGTAGGATACAGTGATTGCATTATATGTGAATACATTACTATAGGATACTGTGTTTGCATTATATGTGAATACATTACAATAGGATACTGTGTGTTTGCATTATATATGAATACATTACAATAGGATACAGTGGTTGCATTATATGTGAATACATTACTGTAGGATACAGTGATTGCATTATATGTGAATACATTACAATAGGATACAGTGATTGCATTATATGTGAATACATTACAATAGGATACAGTGATTGCATTATATGTGAATACATTACAATAGGATACAGTGATTGCATTATATGTGAATACATTACAATAGGATAATGTGATTGCATTATATGTGAATACATTACAATAGGATACAGTGATTGCATTATATGTGAATACATTACAATAGGATACAGTGATTGCATTATATGTGAATACATTACAATAGGATACAGTGTGTTTGCATTATATGTGAATAAATTACAATAGGATACAGTGTTTGCATTATATGTGAATACATTACAATAGGATACTGTGTGTTTGCATTATATATGAATACATTACAATAGGATACAGTGGTTGCATTATATGTGAATACATTACAGTAGGATACAGTGATTGCATTATATTTGAATACATTACAATAGGATACAGTGTTTACATTATATGTGAATACATTACTATAGGATACTGTGATTGCATTATATGTGAATACATTACAATAGGATACTGTGATTGCATTATATGTGAATACATTACAATAGGATACTGTGTGTTTGCATTATATGTGAATACATTACAATAGGATACAGTGTTTGCATTATCTGTGAATACATTACAATAGGATACAGTGTTTGCATTATATGTGAATACATTACTATAGGATACTGTGATTGCATTATATATGAATACATTACAATAGGATAATGTGATTGCATTATATGTGAATACATTACAATAGGATACTGTGATTGCATTATATGTGAATACATTACAGTAGGATACAGTGATTGCATTATTTGTGAATACATTACAATAGGATACTGTGTGTTTGCATTATATGTGAATACATTACAGTAGGATACAGTGATTGCATTATTTGTGAATACATTACAATAGGATACTGTGATTGCATTATATGTGAATACATTACAATAGGATACTGTGTGTTTGCATTATATGTGAATACATTACAATAGGATACAGTGTTTGCATTATATGTGAATACATTACAATAGGATACTGTGTGTTTGCATTATATGTGAATACATTACAATAGGATACAGTGTTTGCATTATATGTGAATACATTACAATAGGATACAGTGATTGCATTATATGTGAATACATTACAATAGGATACTGTGTTTGCATTATATGTGAATACATTACAATAGGATACAGTGATTGCATTATATATGAATACATTACAATAGGATACTGTGATTGCATTATATGTGAATACATTACAGTAGGATACAGTGATTGCATTATATGTGAATACATTACTATAGGATACAGTGATTGCATTATATGTGAATACTTTACAATAGGATACAGTGATTGCATTATATGTGAATACATTACAATAGGATACTGTGTGTTTGCATTATATGTGAATACATTAAAGTAGGATAATGTGTTTGCATTATATGTGAATACATTACAGTAGGATACAGTGATTGCATTATATGTGAATACATTACTATAGGATACTGTGTTTGCATTATATGTGAATACATTACAATAGGATACTGTGTGTTTGCATTATATATGAATACATTACAATAGGATACAGTGGTTGCATTATATGTGAATACATTACTGTAGGATACAGTGATTGCATTATATGTGAATACATTACAATAGGATACAGTGATTGCATTATATGTGAATACATTACAATAGGATACAGTGATTGCATTATATGTGAATACATTACAATAGGATACAGTGATTGCATTATATGTGAATACATTACAATAGGATACAGTGTTTGCATTATATGTGAATACATTACAATAGGATAATGTGATTGCATTATATGTGAATACATTACAATAGGATACAGTGATTGCATTATATGTGAATACATTACAATAGGATACAGTGATTGCATTATATGTGAATACATTACAATAGGATACAGTGTGTTTGCATTATATGTGAATACATTACAATAGGATACAGTGTTTGCATTATATGTGAATACATTACAATAGGATACTGTGTGTTTGCATTATATGTGAATACATTACAATAGGATACAGTGTTTGCATTATATGTGAATACATTACAATAGGATACAGTGATTGCATTATATGTGAATACATTACAATTGGATACTGTGTTTGCATTATATGTGAATACATTACAATAGGATACAGTGATTGCATTATATATGAATACATTACAATAGGATACTGTGATTGCATTATATGTGAATACATTACAGTAGGATACAGTGATTGCATTATATGTGAATACATTACTATAGGATACAGTGATTGCATTATATGTGAATACTTTACAATAGAATACAGTGATTGCATTATATGTGAATACATTACAATAGGATACTGTGTGTTTGCATTATATGTGAATACATTAAAGTAGGATAATGTGTTTGCATTATATGTGAATACATTACAGTAGGATACAGTGATTGCATTATATGTGAATACATTACAGTAGGATACAGTGATTGCATTATATGTGAATACATTACAATAGGATACTGTGTGTTTGCATTATATATGAATACATCACAATAGGATACAGTGATTGCATTATATGTGAATACATTACAGTAGGATACAGTGATTGCATTATATGTGAATACATTACAATAGGATACAGTGATTGCATTATATGTGAATACATTACAATAGGATAATGTGATTGCATTATATGTGAATACATTACAATAGGATACAGTGATTGCATTATATGTGAATACATTACAGTAGGATACAGTGTGTTTGCATTATATGTGAATAAATTACAATAGGATACAGTGTTTGCATTATATGTGAATACATTACAATAGGATACTGTGTGTTTGCATTATATATGAATACATTACAATAGGATACAGTGGTTGCATTATATGTGAATACATTACAGTAGGATACAGTGATTGCATTATATTTGAATACATTACAATAGGATACAGTGTTTACATTATATGTGAATACATTACTATAGGATACTGTGATTGCATTATATGTGAATACATTACAATAGGATACTGTGATTGCATTATATGTGAATACATTACAATAGGATACTGTGTGTTTGCATTATATGTGAATACATTACAATAGGATACAGTGTTTGCATTATCTGTGAATACATTACAATAGGATACAGTGTTTGCATTATATGTGAATACATTACTATAGGATACTGTGATTGCATTATATATGAATACATTACAATAGGATAATGTGATTGCATTATATGTGAATACATTACAATAGGATACTGTGATTGCATTATATGTGAATACATTACAGTAGGATACAGTGATTGCATTATTTGTGAATACATTACAATAGGATACTGTGTGTTTGCATTATATGTGAATACATTACAGTAGGATACAGTGATTGCATTATTTGTGAATACATTACAATAGGATACTGTGATTGCATTATATGTGAATACATTACAATAGGATACTGTGTGTTTGCATTATATGTGAATACATTACAATAGGATACAGTGTTTGCATTATATGTGAATACATTACAATAGGATACTGTGTGTTTGCATTATATGTGAATACATTACAATAGGATACAGTGTTTGCATTATATGTGAATACATTACAATAGGATACAGTGATTGCATTATATGTGAATACATTACAATAGGATACTGTGTTTGCATTATATGTGAATACATTACAATAGGATACAGTGATTGCATTATATATGAATACATTACAATAGGATACTGTGATTGCATTATATGTGAATACATTACAGTAGGATACAGTGATTGCATTATATGTGAATACATTACTATAGGATACAGTGATTGCATTATATGTGAATACTTTACAATAGGATACAGTGATTGCATTATATGTGAATACATTACAATAGGATACTGTGTGTTTGCATTATATGTGAATACATTAAAGTAGGATAATGTGTTTGCATTATATGTGAATACATTACAGTAGGATACAGTGATTGCATTATATGTGAATACATTACTATAGGATACTGTGTTTGCATTATATGTGAATACATTACAATAGGATACTGTGTGTTTGCATTATATATGAATACATTACAATAGGATACAGTGGTTGCATTATATGTGAATACATTACTGTAGGATACAGTGATTGCATTATATGTGAATACATTACAATAGGATACAGTGATTGCATTATATGTGAATACATTACAATAGGATACAGTGATTGCATTATATGTGAATACATTACAATAGGATACAGTGATTGCATTATATGTGAATACATTACAATAGGATACAGTGTTTGCATTATATGTGAATACATTACAATAGGATAATGTGATTGCATTATATGTGAATACATTACAATAGGATACAGTGATTGCATTATATGTGAATACATTACAATAGGATACAGTGATTGCATTATATGTGAATACATTACAATAGGATACAGTGTGTTTGCATTATATGTGAATACATTACAATAGGATACAGTGTTTGCATTATATGTGAATACATTACAATAGGATACTGTGTGTTTGCATTATATGTGAATACATTACAATAGGATACAGTGTTTGCATTATATGTGAATACATTACAATAGGATACAGTGATTGCATTATATGTGAATACATTACAATTGGATACTGTGTTTGCATTATATGTGAATACATTACAATAGGATACAGTGATTGCATTATATATGAATACATTACAATAGGATACTGTGATTGCATTATATGTGAATACATTACAGTAGGATACAGTGATTGCATTATATGTGAATACATTACTATAGGATACAGTGATTGCATTATATGTGAATACTTTACAATAGAATACAGTGATTGCATTATATGTGAATACATTACAATAGGATACTGTGTGTTTGCATTATATGTGAATACATTAAAGTAGGATAATGTGTTTGCATTATATGTGAATACATTACAGTAGGATACAGTGATTGCATTATATGTGAATACATTACAGTAGGATACAGTGATTGCATTATATGTGAATACATTACAATAGGATACTGTGTGTTTGCATTATATATGAATACATCACAATAGGATACAGTGATTGCATTATATGTGAATACATTACAGTAGGATACAGTGATTGCATTATATGTGAATACATTACAATAGGATACAGTGATTGCATTATATGTGAATACATTACAATAGGATAATGTGATTGCATTATATGTGAATACATTACAATAGGATACAGTGATTGCATTATATGTGAATACATTACAGTAGGATACAGTGATTGCATTATATGTGAATACATTACTATAGGATACTGTGATTGCATTATATGTGAATACATTACAATAGGATACTGTGATTGCATTATATGTGAATACATTAAAATAGGATACAGTGATTGCATTATATGTGAATACATTACAATAGGATACTGTGATTGCATTATATGTGAATACATTACAATAGGATACTGTGATTACATTATATGTGAATACATTACAATAGGATACTGTGATTGCATTATATGTGAATACATTACAATAGGATACAGTGATTGCATTATATGTGAATACATTACAATAGGATACAGTGATTGCATTATATTTGAATACATTACAATAGGATACAGTGTTTACATTATATGTGAATACATTACTATAGGATACTGTGATTGCATTATATGTGAATACATTACAATAGGATACTGTGTGTTTGCATTATATGTGAATACATTACAATAGTATACAGTGTTTGCATTATATGTGAATACATTACAATAGGATACTGTGATTGCATTATATGTGAATACATTACTATAGGATACTGTGATTGCATTATATGTGAATACATTACAATAGGATACTGTGTGTTTGCATTATATGTGAATACATTACAATAGGATACAGTGTTTGCATTATATGTGAATACATTACAATAGGATACAGTGATTGCATTATATGTGAATACTTTACAATAGGATATAGTGTTTGCATTATATGTGAATACATTACAATAGGATACTGTGTTTGCATTATATGTGAATACATTACAATAGGATACTGTGATTGCATTATATGTGAATACATTACAATAGGATACTGTGTGTTTGCATTATATGTGAATACATTACAATAGGATACAGTGTTTGCATTATATGTGAATACATTACAATAGGATACAGTGATTGCATTATATGTGAATACTTTACAATAGGATACAGTGTTTGCATTATATGTGAATACATTACAATAGGATACAGTGTTTGCATTATATGTGAATACATTACAATAGGATACTGTGATTGCATTATATGTGAATACATTACAATAGGATACTGTGTTTGCATTATATGTGAATACATTACAATAGGATACTGTGATTGCATTATATGTGAATACATTACAATAGGATACTGTGATTGCATTATATGTGAATACATTACAGAAGGATACAGTGATTGCATTATATGTGAATACATTACAGTAGGATACAGTGATTGCATTATATGTGAATACATTACAATATGATACAGTGTTTGCATTATATGTGAATACATTACAGTTGGATAATTTGATTGCATTATATGTGAATACATTAAAGTAGGATACAGTGATTGCATTATATGTGAATACATTACAGTAGGATACAGTGATTGCATTATATGTGAATACATTACAATAGGATACTGTGTGTTTGCATTATATATGAATACATTACAATAGGATACAGTGGTTGCATTATATGTGAATACATTACAGTAGGATACAGTGATTGCATTATATTTGAATACATTACAATAGGATACAGTGTTTACATTATATGTGAATACATTACTATAGGATACTGTGATTGCATTATATGTGAATACATTACAATAGGATACTGTGATTGCATTATATGTGAATACATTACAATAGGATACTGTGTGTTTGCATTATATGTGAATACATTACAATAGGATACAGTGTTTGCATTATATATGAATACATTACAATAGGATACAGTGTTTGCATTATATGTGAATACATTACTATAGGATACTGTGATTGCATTATATATGAATACATTACAATAGGATAATGTGATTGCATTATATGTGAATACATTACAATAGGATACTGTGATTGCATTATATGTGAATACATTACAATAGGATACTGTGTGTTTGCATTATATGTGAATACATTACAGTAGGATACAGTGTTTGCATTATTTGTGAATACATTACAATAGGATACTGTGTGTTTGCATTATATGTGAATACATTACAATAGGATACAGTGTTTGCATTATATGTGAATACATTACAATAGGATACTGTGTGTTTGCATTATATGTGAATACATTACAATAGGATACAGTGTGTTTGCATTATATGTGAATACATTACAATAGGATACAGTGTTTGCATTATATGTGAATACATTATAATAGGATACTGTGATTGCATTATATGTGAATACATTACAATAGGATACAGTGTGTTTGCATTATATGTGAATACATTACAATAGGATACAGTGATTGCATTATATGTGAATACATTACAGTAGGATAATGTGATTGCATTATATGTGAATACATTACAATAGGATACAGTGTTTGCATTATATGTGAATACATTACTATAGGATACAGTGATTGCATTATATGTGAATACATTACAATAGGATACTGTGTGTTTGCATTATATATGAATACATTACAATAGGATACAGTGGTTGCATTATATGTGAATACATTACTGTAGGATACAGTGATTGCATTATATATGAATACATTACAATAGGATACAGTGATTGCATTATATGTGAATACATTACAATAGGATACTGTGTGTTTGCATTATATATGAATACATTACAATAGGATACAGTGGTTGCATTATATGTGAATACATTACAGTAGGATACAGTGATTGCATTATATGTGAATACATTACAATAGGATACTGTGTGTTTGCATTATATGTGAATACATTACAATAGGATACAGTGTGTTTGCATTATATGTGAATACATTACAATAGGATACAGTGTTTGCATTATATGTGAATACATTACAATAGGATACTGTGATTGCATTATATGTGAATACATTACAATAGGATACAGTGTGTTTGCATTATATGTGAATACATTACAATAGGATACAGTGATTGCATTATATGTGAATACATTACAGTAGGATAATGTGATTGCATTATATGTGAATACATTACAATAGGATACAGTGTTTGCATTATATGTGAATACATTACTATAGGATACAGTGATTGCATTATATGTGAATACATTACAATAGGATACTGTGTGTTTGCATTATATATGAATACATTACAATAGGATACAGTGGTTGCATTATATGTGAATACATTACTGTAGGATACAGTGATTGCATTATATATGAATACATTACAATAGGATACAGTGATTGCATTATATGTGAATACATTACAATAGGATACTGTGTGTTTGCATTATATATGAATACATTACAATAGGATACAGTGGTTGCATTATATGTGAATACATTACAGTAGGATACAGTGATTGCATTATATGTGAATACATTACAATAGGATACAGTGATTGCATTATATGTGAATACATTACAATAGGATACTGTGATTGCATTATATGTGAATACATTACAATAGGATACTGTGATTACATTATATGTGAATACATTACAATAGGATACTGTGATTGCATTATATGTGAATACATTACAGTTGGATAATTTGATTGCATTATATGTGAATACATTAAAGTAGGATACAGTGATTGCATTATATGTGAATACATTACAGTAGGATACAGTGATTGCATTATATGTGAATACATTACAATAGGATACTGTGTGTTTGCATTATATGTGAATACATTACAATAGGATAAAGTGGTTGCATTATATGTGAATACATTACAGTAGGATACAGTGATTGCATTATATGTGAATACATTACAATAGGATACAGTGATTGCATTATATGTGAATACATTACAATAGGATACTGTGATTGCATTATATGTGAATACATTACAATAGGATACTGTGATTACATTATATGTGAATACATTACAATAGGATACTGTGATTGCATTATATGTGAATACATTACAATAGGATACAGTGATTGCATTATATGTGAATACATTACAATAGGATACAGTGTTTGCATTATATGTGAATACATTACAATAGGATACAGTGTGTTTGCATTATATGTGAATACATTACAATAGGATACTGTGATTGCATTATATGTGAATACATTACAATAGGATACAGTGTTTGCATTATATGTGAATACATTACAATAGGATACTGTGTGTTTGTATTGTGTGTGAATACATTACAATAGGATACAGTGATTGCATTATATATGAATACATTACAATAGGATACAGTGATTGCATTATATATGAATACATTACAATAGGATACTGTGATTGCATTATATGTGAATACATTACAATAGGATACAGTGTTTGCATTATATGTGAATACATTACTAGAAGGATACAGTGTTTGCATTATATGTGAACATTACAATAGGATACTGTGATTACATTATATGTGAATACATTACAATAGGATACTGTGATTGCATTATATGTGAATACATTACTATAGGATACTGTGATTGCATTATATGTGAATACATTACAATAGGATAATGTGATTGCATTATATGTGAATACATTACAATAGGATAATGTGATTGCATTATATGTGAATACATTACAATACGATACAGTGTTTGCATTATATGTGAATACATTACAATAGGATACATTGATTGCATTATATGTGAATATATTACAATAGGATAATGTGATTGCATTATATGTGAATACATTACAATAGGATAATGTGATTGCATTATATGTGAATACATTACAATAGGATACAGTGTTTGCATTATATGTGAATACATTACAATAGGATACATTGATTGCATTATATGTAAATACATTACAATAGGATAATGTGATTGCATTATATGTTAATACATTACAATAGGATACTGTGATTGCATTATATGTGAATACATTACAATAGGATAATGTGATTGCAGTATATGTGAATACATTACAATAGGATACAGTGATTGCATTATATGTGAATACATTACTATAGGATACTGTGATTGCATTATATGTGAATACATTACAATAGGATACTGTGATTGCATTATATGTGAATACATTACAGTAGGATACTGTGATTGCATTATATGTGAATACATTACTATAGGATACTGTGATTGCATTATATGTGAATACATTACAATAGGATACAGTGATTGCATTATATGTGAATACATTACAATAGGATACTGTGATTGCATTATATGTGAATACATTACAATAGGATACAGTGATTGCATTTTATATGAATACATTACAATAGGATACTGTGATTGCATTATATGTGAATACATTACAGTAGGATACAGTGCGTTTGCATTATATGTGAATACATTACAATAGGATACAGTGATTGCATTATATATGAATACATTACAATAGGATACAGTGATTGCATTATATGTGAATACATTACAGTAGGATACTGTGATTGCATTATATGTGAATACATTACTATAGGATACTGTGATTGCATTATATGTGAATACATTACAATAGGATACAGTAATTGCATTATATGTGAATACATTACAATAGGATACTGTGATTGCTTTATATGTGAATACATTACAATAGGATACATTGATTGCATTATATATGAATACATTACAATAGGATACAGTGATTGCATTATATGTGAATACATTACAATAGGATACAGTGATTGCATTATATGTGAATACATTACAATAGGATACAGTGTTTGCATTATATGTGAATACATTACTATAGGATACAGTGATTGCATTATATGTGAATGCATTACAATAGGATAATGTGATTGCATTATCTATGAATATATTACAATAGGATACTGTGTTTGCATTATATGTGAATACATTACAATAGGATACTGTGATTGCATTATATGTGAATACATTACAATAGGATACTGTGTTTGCATTATATGTGAATACATTACAATAGGATACAGTGTGTTTGCATTATATGTGAATACATTACTATAGGATACAGTGTGTTTGCATTATATGTGAATACATTACAATAGGATACTTTGATTGCATTATATGTGAATACATTACAATAGGATACAGTGATTGCATTATATGTGAATGCATTACAATAGGATAATGTGATTGCATTATATGTGAATACATTACAATAGGATACATTGATTGCATTATATGTGAATACATTACAATAGGATAATGTGATTGCATTATATGTGAATACATTACAATAGGATACAGTGTTTGCATTATATGTGAATACATTACAATAGGATACCGTGTTTGCATTATATGTGAATACATTACAATAGGATACTGTGATTGCATTATATGTGAATACATTACAGTAGGATACTGTGTTTGCATTATATGTGAATACATTACAATAGGATACTGTGATTGCATTATATGTGAATACATTACAATAGGATAATGTGTTTGCATTATATGTGAATACATTACAATAGGATACAGTGATTGCATTATATGTGAATACATTACAATAGGATACAGTGATTGCATTATATGTGAATACATTACAATAGGATAATGTGATTGCATTATATGTGAATACATTACAATAGGATACAGTGATTGCATTATATGTGAATACATTACAATAGGATAATGTGTTTGCATTATATGTGAATACATTACAATAGGATACAGTGATTGCATTATATGTGAATACATTACAATAGGATAATGTGATTGCATTATATGTGAATACATTACAATAGGATACTGTGTTTGCATTATATGTGAATACATTACAATAGGATAATGTGTTTGCATTATATGTGAATACATTACAATAGGATAATGTGATTGCATTATATGTGAATACATTACAATAGGATACTGTGTTTGCATTATATATGAATACATTACAATATGATACAGTGTTTGCATTATATATGTATACATTACATAAGGATACTGTGTTTGCATTATATGTGAATACATTACAATAGGATACTGTGATTGCATTATATGTGAATACATTACAATAGGATAATGTGATTGCATTATATGTGAAAACATTACAATAGGATACAGTGTGTTTGCATTATATCTGAATACATTACAATAGGATACAGTGTTTGCATTATATGTGAATACATTACAATAGGATACTGTGATTGCATTATATGTGAATACATTACAATAGGATACAGTGTTTGCATTATATGTGAATACATTACAATAGGATACAGTGATTGCATTATATGTGAATACATTACAATAGGATACTGTGATTGCATTATATGTGAATACATTACATTAGGATACAGTGATTGCATTATATATGAATACATTACAATAGGATACAGTGTTTGCATTATATGTGAATACATTACAGTAGGATACAGTGATTGCATTATATATGAATACATTACAATAGGATACTGTGATTGCATTATATGTGAATACATTACAATAGGATACAGTGATTGCATTATATATGAATACATTACAATAGGATACTGTAATTGCATTATATGTGAATACATTTCAATAGGATACTGTGATTTGCATTATATGTGAATACATTACAATAGGATACAGTGTTTGCATTATATGTGAATACATTATAATAGGATACTGTGATTGCATTATATGTGAATACATTACTATAGGATACAGTGTGATTGCATTATATGTGAATACAATACAATAGGATACTGTGATTGCATTATATGTGAATACATTACTATAGGATACAGTGATTGCATTATATGTGAATACATTACTATAGGATACAGTGTGATTGCATTATATGTGAATACATTACAATAGGATAATGTGATTGCATTATATGTGAATACATTACAATAGGATACTGTGATTGCATTATATGTGAATACATTACAATAGGATACTGTGTTTGCATTATATGTGAATACATTACAATAGGATACAGTGTGTTTGCATTATATGTGAATACATTACTATAGGATACAGTGTGTTTGCATTATATGTGAATACATTACAATAGGATACTTTGATTGCATTATATGTGAATACATTACAATAGGATACAGTGATTGCATTATATGTGAATGCATTACAATAGGATAATGTGATTGCATTATATGTGAATACATTACAATAGGATACATTGATTGCATTATATGTGAATACATTACAATAGGATAATGTGATTGCATTATATGTGAATACATTACAATAGGATACAGTGTTTGCATTATATGTGAATACATTACAATAGGATACCGTGTTTGCATTATATGTGAATACATTACAATAGGATACTGTGATTGCATTATATGTGAATACATTACAGTAGGATACTGTGTTTGCATTATATGTGAATACATTACAATAGGATACTGTGATTGCATTATATGTGAATACATTACAATAGGATAATGTGTTTGCATTATATGTGAATACATTACAATAGGATACAGTGATTGCATTATATGTGAATACATTACAATAGGATACAGTGATTGCATTATATGTGAATACATTACAATAGGATAATGTGATTGCATTATATGTGAATACATTACAATAGGATACAGTGATTGCATTATATGTGAATACATTACAATAGGATAATGTGTTTGCATTATATGTGAATACATTACAATAGGATACAGTGATTGCATTATATGTGAATACATTACAATAGGATAATGTGATTGCATTATATGTGAATACATTACAATAGGATACTGTGTTTGCATTATATGTGAATACATTACAATAGGATAATGTGTTTGCATTATATGTGAATACATTACAATAGGATAATGTGATTGCATTATATGTGAATACATTACAATAGGATACTGTGTTTGCATTATATATGAATACATTACAATATGATACAGTGTTTGCATTATATATGTATACATTACATAAGGATACTGTGTTTGCATTATATGTGAATACATTACAATAGGATACTGTGATTGCATTATATGTGAATACATTACAATAGGATAATGTGATTGCATTATATGTGAAAACATTACAATAGGATACAGTGTGTTTGCATTATATCTGAATACATTACAATAGGATACAGTGTTTGCATTATATGTGAATACATTACAATAGGATACTGTGATTGCATTATATGTGAATACATTACAATAGGATACAGTGTTTGCATTATATGTGAATACATTACAATAGGATACAGTGATTGCATTATATGTGAATACATTACAATAGGATACTGTGATTGCATTATATGTGAATACATTACATTAGGATACAGTGATTGCATTATATATGAATACATTACAATAGGATACAGTGTTTGCATTATATGTGAATACATTACAGTAGGATACAGTGATTGCATTATATATGAATACATTACAATAGGATACTGTGATTGCATTATATGTGAATACATTACAATAGGATACAGTGATTGCATTATATATGAATACATTACAATAGGATACTGTAATTGCATTATATGTGAATACATTACAGTAGGATACAGTGATTGCATTATATGTGAATACATTACAGTAGGATACAGTGATTGCATTATATGTGGATACATTACAATAGGATACAGTGTTTGCATTATATGTGAATACATTACAATAGGATACAGTGATTGCATTATATGTGAATACATTACAATAGGATACAGTGATTGCATTATATGTGAATACATTACAATCGGATACTGTGTGTTTGCATTATATGTGAATACATTACAGTAGGATACAGTGATTGCATTATATGTGAATACATTACAGTAGGATACAGTGATTGCATTATATGTGAATACATTACAGTAGGATACAGTGATTGCATTATATGTGAATACATTACAATAGGACACTGTGTGTTTGCATTATATATGAATACATTACAATAGGATACTGTGATTGCATTATTTGTGAATACTGTACATTACAGTTGGATACAGTGATTGCATTATATGTGAATACATTACAATAGGATAATGTGATTGCATTATATGTGAATACATTACAATAGGATACTGTGTTTGCATTATATGTGAATACATTACAATAGGATAATGTGTTTGCATTATATGTGAATACATTACAATAGGATAATGTGATTGCATTATATGTGAATACATTACAATAGGATACTGTGTTTGCATTATATATGAATACATTACAATATGATACAGTGTTTGCATTATATATGTATACATTACATAAGGATACTGTGTTTGCATTATATGTGAATACATTACAATAGGATACTGTGATTGCATTATATGTGAATACATTACAATAGGATAATGTGATTGCATTATATGTGAAAACATTACAATAGGATACAGTGTGTTTGCATTATATCTGAATACATTACAATAGGATACAGTGTTTGCATTATATGTGAATACATTACAATAGGATACTGTGATTGCATTATATGTGAATACATTACAATAGGATACAGTGTTTGCATTATATGTGAATACATTACAATAGGATACAGTGATTGCATTATATGTGAATACATTACAATAGGATACTGTGATTGCATTATATGTGAATACATTACATTAGGATACAGTGATTGCATTATATATGAATACATTACAATAGGATACAGTGTTTGCATTATATGTGAATACATTACAGTAGGATACAGTGATTGCATTATATATGAATACATTACAATAGGATACTGTGATTGCATTATATGTGAATACATTACAATAGGATACAGTGATTGCATTATATATGAATACATTACAATAGGATACTGTAATTGCATTATATGTGAATACATTACAGTAGGATACAGTGATTGCATTATATGTGAATACATTACAGTAGGATACAGTGATTGCATTATATGTGGATACATTACAATAGGATACAGTGTTTGCATTATATGTGAATACATTACAATAGGATACAGTGATTGCATTATATGTGAATACATTACAATAGGATACAGTGATTGCATTATATGTGGATACATTACAATCGGATACTGTGTGTTTGCATTATATGTGAATACATTACAGTAGGATACAGTGATTGCATTATATGTGAATACATTACAGTAGGATACAGTGATTGCATTATATGTGAATACATTACAGTAGGATACAGTGATTGCATTATATGTGAATACATTACAATAGGACACTGTGTGTTTGCATTATATATGAATACATTACAATAGGATACTGTGATTGCATTATTTGTGAATACTGTACATTACAGTTGGATACAGTGATTGCATTATATGTGAATACATTACAATAGGATACAGTGATTGCATTATATGTGAATGCATTACAATAGGATAATGTGATTGCATTATATGTGAATACATTACAATATGATACAGTGATGGCATTATATGTGAATGCATTACAATAGGATAATGTGATTGCATTATATGTGAATACATTACAATAGGATACAGTGATTGCATTATATGTGAATACATTACAGTAGGATACAGTGATTGCATTATATGTGAATACATTACAATAGGATACTGTGATTGCATTATATGTGAATACATTACAATAGCATACAGTGATTACATTATATGTGAATACATTACAATAGGATAATGTGATTGCATTATATGTGAATACATTACAATAGGATACTGTGTTTGTATTATATGTGAATACATTACAATAGGATACAGTGATTGCATTATATGTGAATACATTACAATAGGATACTGTGATTGCATTATATGTGAATATATTACAGTAGGATACTGTGATTGCATTATATATGAATACATTACAATAGGATACAGTGATTACATTATATGTGAATACATTACAATAGGATACAGTGTTTGCATTATATGTGAATGCATTACAATAGGATAATGTGATTGCATTATATGTGAATACATTACAGTAGGATACAGTGTTTACATTATATGTGAATACATTACTATAGGATACAGTGATTGCATTATATGTGAATACATTACAATAGGATACAGTGATTGCATTATATGTGAATGCATTAAAATAGGATACAGTGATTGCATTATATGTGAATGCATTACAATAGGATAATGTGATTGCATTATATGTGAATACATTACAATAGGATACAGTGATTGCATTATATGTGAATACATTACAATAGGATACTGTGTTTGCATTATATGTGAATACATTACAATAGGATACTGTGATTGCATTATATGTGAATACATTACAGTAGGATACTGTGATTGCATTATATATGAATACATTACAATAGGATACAGTGATTACATTATATGTGAATACATTACAATAGGATACAGTGTTTGCATTATATGTGAATGCATTACAATAGGATACTGTGATTGCATTATATGTGAATACATTACAATAGGATACAGTGATTGCATTATATGTGAATGCATTACAATAGGATAATGTGATTGCATTATATGTGAATACATTACAATAGGATACAGTGATTGCATTATATGTGAATGCATTACAATAGGATAATGTGATTGCATAATATGTGAATACATTACAATAGGATACAGTGATTGCATTATATGTGAATACATTACAGTAGGATACTGTGATTACATTATATATGAATACATTACAATAGGATACTGTGATTGCATTATATGTGAATACTTTACAATAGGATACTGTGATTGCATTATATGTGAATACATTACAATAGGATACAGTGTGTTTGCATTATATGTGAATACATTACAATAGGATACTGTGATTGCATTATATGTGAATGCATTACAATAGGATACTGTGATTGCATTATATGTGAATGCATTACAATAGGATACTGTGATTGCATTATATGTGAATACATTACAGTAGGATACAGTGATTGCATTATATGTGAATACATTACAATAGGATAATGTGATTGCATTATATGTGAATACTTTACAATAGGATACTGTGATTGCATTATATGTGAATACATTACAATAGGATACAGTGATTGCATTATATGTGAATACATTACAATAGGATACAGTGTGTTTGCATTATATGTGAATACATTACAATAGGATACAGTGTTTGCATTATATGTAAATACATTACAATAGGATACTGTGTGTTTGCATTATATGTGAATACATTACAATAGGATACAGTGTTTGCATTATATGTGAATACATTACAATAGGATACTGTGATTGCATTATATGTGAATACATTACAGTAGGATACTGTGATTGCATTATATGTGAATACATTACAATAGGATACAGTGATTGCATTATATGTGAATACATTACAATAGGATAATGTGATTGCATTATATGTGAATACTTTACAATAGGATACTGTGATTGCATTATATGTGAATACATTACAATAGGATACTGTGTGTTTGCATTATATGTGAATACATTACAATAGGATACTGTGATTGCATTATATGTGAATGCATTACAATAGGATACTGTGATTGCATTATATGTGAATGCATTACAATAGGATACTGTGATTGCATTATATGTGAATACATTACAATAGGATACTGTGTTTGCATTATATGTGAATACATTACAATAGGATACAGTGTTTGCATTATATGTGAATACATTACAATAGGATACAGTGATTGCCTTATATGTGAATGCATTACAATAGGATAATGTGATTGCATTATATGTGAATACTTTACAATAGGATACTGTGATTGCATTATATGTGAATACATTACAATAGGATACAGTGTGTTTGCATTATATGTGAATACATTACAATAGGATACAGTGTTTGCATTATATGTGAATACATTACAATAGGATACAGTGTTTGCATTATATGTGAATACATTACAATAGGATACTGTGTGTTTGCATTATATGTGAATACATTACAATAGGATACTGTGTGTTTGCATTATATGTGAATACATTACAATAGGATACAGTGTTTGCATTATATGTGAATACATTACAATAGGATACTGTGATTGCATTATATGTGAATACATTACAGTAGGATACTGTGTTTGCATTATATGTGAATACATTACAATAGGATACAGTGTTTGCATTATATGTGAATACATTACAATAGGATACAGTGATTGCATTATATGTGAATGCATTACAATAGGATAATGTGATTGCATTATATGTGAATACATTACAATAGGATAATGTGATTGCATTATATGTGAATACATTACAATAGGATACTGTGTTTGCATTATATGTGAATACATTACAATAGGATACAGTGTTTGCATTATATGTGAATACATTACAATAGGATACAGTGATTGCATTATATGTGAATACATTACAATAGGATACTGTGATTGCATTATATTTGAATACATTACAATAGGATACTGTGATTGCATTATATGTGAATACTTTACAATAGGATACTGTGATTGCATTATATGTGAATACATTACAATAGGATACTGTGTGTTTGCATTATATGTGAATACATTACAATAGGATACTGTGATTGCATTATATGTGAATGCATTACAATAGGATACTGTGATTGCATTATATGTGAATGCATTACAATAGGATACTGTGATTGCATTATATGTGAATACATTACAATAGGATACTGTGTTTGCATTATATGTGAATACATTACAATAGGATACAGTGTTTGCATTATATGTGAATACATTACAATAGGATACAGTGATTGCATTATATGTGAATGCATTACAATAGGATAATGTGATTGCATTATATGTGAATACTTTACAATAGGATACTGTGATTGCATTATATGTGAATACATTACAATAGGATACAGTGTGTTTGCATTATATGTGAATACATTACAATAGGATACAGTGTTTGCATTATATGTGAATACATTACAATAGGATACAGTGTTTGCATTATATGTGAATACATTACAATAGGATACTGTGTGTTTGCATTATATGTGAATACATTACAATAGGATACTGTGTGTTTGCATTATATGTGAATACATTACAATAGGATACAGTGTTTGCATTATATGTGAATACATTACAATAGGATACTGTGATTGCATTATATGTGAATACATTACAGTAGGATACTGTGTTTGCATTATATGTGAATACATTACAATAGGATACAGTGTTTGCATTATATGTGAATACATTACAATAGGATACAGTGATTGCATTATATGTGAATGCATTACAATAGGATAATGTGATTGCATTATATGTGAATACATTACAATAGGATAATGTGATTGCATTATATGTGAATACATTACAATAGGATACTGTGTTTGCATTATATGTGAATACATTACAATAGGATACAGTGTTTGCATTATATGTGAATACATTACAATAGGATACAGTGATTGCATTATATGTGAATACATTACAATAGGATACTGTGATTGCATTATATTTGAATACATTACAATAGGATACTGTGATTACATTATATGTGAATACATTACAATAGGATACAGTGTTTGCATTATATGTGAATACATTACAATAGGATACTGTGATTACATTATATATGAATACATTACAATAGGATACTGTTTGTTTGCATTATATGTGAATACATTACAATAGGATACAGTGATTGCATTATATGTGAATACATTACAATAGGATACTGTGTTTGCATTATATTTGAATACATTACAATAGGATACTGTGATTGCATTATATGTGAATACATTACAATAGGATACAGTGATTGCATTATATGTGAATACATTACAATAGGATACTGTGTGTTTGCATTATACGTGAATACATTACAATAGGATACAGTGATTGCATTATATGTATATACATTACAATAGGATACTGTGATTGCATTATATTTGAATACATTACAATAGGATACTGTGATTGCATTATATGTGAATACATTACAATAGGATACAGTGATTGCATTATATTTGAATACATTACAATAGGATACTGTGTTTGCATTATATGTGAATACATTACAATAGGATACAGTGATTGCATTATATGTGAATACATTACAATAGGATACTGTGATTGCATTATATTTGAATACATTACAATAGGATACTGTGATTGCATTATATGTGAATACATTACAGTAGAATATTGTGATAGCATTATATATGAATACATTACAATAGGATACAGTGATTACATTATATGTGAATACATTACAATAGGATACAGTGTTTGCATTATATGTGAATACATTACAATAGGATAATGTGATTGCATTATATGTGAATACTTTACAATAGGATACTGTGATTGCATTATATGTGAATACATTACAATAGGATACAGTGATTGCATTATATGTGAATACATTACAATAGGATACAGTGTGTTTGCATTATATGTGAATACATTACAATAGGATACTGTGATTGCATTATATGTGAATGCATTACAATAGGATACTGTGATTGCATTATATGTGAATACATTACAATAGGATACTGTGTTTGCATTATATGTGAATACATTACAATAGGATACAGTGTTTGCATTATATGTGAATACATTACAATAGGATACAGTGATTGCATTATATGTGAATGCATTACAATAGGATAATGTGATTGCATTATATGTGAATACTTTACAATAGGATACTGTGATTGCATTATATGTGAATACATTACAATAGGATACAGTGTGTTTGCATTATATGTGAATACATTACAATAGGATACAGTGTTTGCATTATATGTGAATACATTACAATAGGATACAGTGTTTGCATTATATGTGAATACATTACAATAGGATACTGTGTGTTTGCATTATATGTGAATACATTACAATAGGATACAGTGTTTGCATTATATGTGAATACATTACAATAGGATACTGTGATTGCATTATATGTGAATACATTACAGTAGGATACTGTGTTTGCATTATATGTGAATACATTACAATAGGATACAGTGTTTGCATTATATGTGAATACATTACAATAGGATACAGTGATTGCATTATATGTGAATGCATTACAATAGGATAATGTGATTGCATTATATGTGAATACATTACAATAGGATAATGTGATTGCATTATATGTGAATACATTACAATAGGATACTGTGTTTGCATTATATGTGAATACATTACAATAGGATACAGTGTTTGCATTATATGTGAATACATTACAATAGGATACAGTGATTGCATTATATGTGAATACATTACAATAGGATACTGTGATTGCATTATATTTGAATACATTACAATAGGATACTGTGATTACATTATATGTGAATACATTACAATAGGATACAGTGTTTGCATTATATGTGAATACATTACAATAGGATACTGTGATTACATTATATATGAATACATTACAATAGGATACTGTTTGTTTGCATTATATGTGAATACATTACAATAGGATACAGTGATTGCATTATATGTGAATACATTACAATAGGATACTGTGTTTGCATTATATTTGAATACATTACAATAGGATACTGTGATTGCATTATATGTGAATACATTACAATAGGATACAGTGATTGCATTATATGTGAATACATTACAATAGGATACTGTGTGTTTGCATTATACGTGAATACATTACAATAGGATACAGTGATTGCATTATATGAATATACATTACAATAGGATACTGTGATTGCATTATATTTGAATACATTACAATAGGATACTGTGATTGCATTATATGTGAATACATTACAATAGGATACAATGATTGCATTATATTTGAATACATTACAATAGGATACTGTGTTTGCATTATATGTGAATACATTACAATAGGATACAGTGATTGCATTATATGTGAATACATTACAATAAGATACTGTGATTGCATTATATTTGAATACATTACAATAGGATACTGTGATTGCATTATATGTGAATACATTACAGTAGAATATTGTGATTGCATTATATATGAATACATTACAATAGGATACAGTGATTACATTATATGTGAATACATTACAATAGGATACAGTGTTTGCATTATATGTGAATACATTACAATAGGATAATGTGATTGCATTATATGTGAATACTTTACAATAGGATACTGTGATTGCATTATATGTGAATACATTACAATAGGATACAGTGATTGCATTATATGTGAATACATTACAATAGGATACAGTGTGTTTGCATTATATGTGAATACATTACAATAGGATACAGTGTTTGCATTATATGTGAATACATTACAATAGGATACTGTGTGCTTGCATTATATGTGAATACATTACAATAGGATACAGTGTTTGCATTATATGTGAATACATTACAATAGGATACTGTGATTGCATTATATGTGAATACATTACAGTAGGATACTGTGATTGCATTATATGTGAATACATTACAATAGGATACAGTGATTGCATTATATGTGAATACATTACAATAGGATAATGTGATTGCATTATATGTGAATACTTTACAATAGGATACTGTGATTGCATTATATGTGAATACATTACAATAGGATACTGTGTGTTTGCATTATATGTGAATACATTACAATAGGATACTGTGATTGCATTATATGTGAATGCATTACAATAGGATACTGTGATTGCATTATATGTGAATGCATTACAATAGGATACTGTGATTGCATTATATGTGAATACATTACAATAGGATACTGTGTTTGCATTATATGTGAATACATTACAATAGGATACAGTGTTTGCATTATATGTGAATACATTACAATAGGATACAGTGATTGCATTATATGTGAATGCATTACAATAGGATAATGTGATTGCATTATATGTGAATACTTTACAATAGGATACTGTGATTGCATTATATGTGAATACATTACAATAGGATACAGTGTGTTTGCATTATATGTGAATACATTACAATAGGATACAGTGTTTGCATTATATGTGAATACATTACAATAGGATACAGTGATTGCATTATATGTGAATGCATTACAATAGGATAATGTGATTGCATTATATGTGAATACATTACAATAGGATAATGTGATTGCATTATATGTGAATACATTACAATAGGATACTGTGATTGCATTATATGTGAATACATTACAATAGGATACTGTGATTGCATTATATTTGAATACATTACAATAGGATACTGTGATTACATTATATGTGAATACATTACAATAGGATACAGTGTTTGCATTATATGTGAATACATTACAATAGGATACTGTGATTACATTATATATGAATACATTACAATAGGATACTGTGTGTTTGCATTATATGTGAATACATTACAATAGGATACAGTGATTGCATTATATGTGAATACATTACAATAGGATACTGTGATTGCATTATATTTGAATACATTACAATAGGATACTGTGATTGCATTATATGTGAATACATTACAATAGGATACAGTGATTGCATTATATGTGAATACATTACAATAGGATACTGTGTGTTTGCATTATACGTGAATACATTACAATAGGATACAGTGATTGCATTATATGTGAATACATTACAATAGGATACTGTGATTGCATTATATTTGAATACATTACAATAGGATACTGTGATTGCATTATATGTGAATACATTACAATAGGATACAGTGATTGCATTATATGTGAATACATTACAATAGGATACTGTGATTGCATTATATTTGAATACATTACAATAGGATACTGTGATTGCATTATATGTGAATACATTACAGTAGAATATTGTGATTGCATTATATATGAATACATTACAATAGGATTCAGTGATTACATTATATGTGAATACATTACAATAGGATACAGTGTTTGCATTATATGTGAATACATTACAATAGGATACTGTGATTACATTATATATGAATACATTACAATAGGATACTGTGTGTTTGCATTATATGTGAATACATTACAATAGGATACAGTGATTGCATTATATGTGAATGCATTACAATAGGATAATGAGATTGCATTATATGTGAATACTTTACAATAGGATACAGTGATTGCATTATATGTGAATACATTACAATAGTATACAGTGTGTTTGCATTATATGTGAATACATTACAATAGGATACAGTGTTTGCATTATATGTGAATACATTACAATAGGATACTGTGTGTTTGCATTATATGTGAATACATTACAATAGGATACAGTGATTGCATTATATATGAATACATTACAATAGGATACTGTGATTGCATTATATGTGAATACATTACAATAGGATACAGTGATTGCATTATATGTGAATACATTACAATAGGATACAGTGATTGCATTATATGTGAATACATTACAATAGGATACAGTGTGTTTGCATTATATGTGAATACATTACAATAGGATACAGTATTTGCATTATATGTGAATACATTACAATAGGATACTTTGTGTTTGCATTATATGTGAATACATTACAATAGGATACAGTGTTTGCATTATATGTGAATACATTACAATAGGATACAGTGATTGCATTATATGTGAATACATTACAATAGGATACAGTGATTGCATTATATGTGAATACATTACAATAGGATACTGTGTTTGCATTATATGTGAATACATTACAATAGGATACAGTGATTGCATTATATGTGAATACATTACAGTAGGATACAGTGATTGCATTATATGTGAATACATTACTATAGGATACAGTGATTGCATTATATGTGAATACTTTACAATAGGATACAGTGATTGCATTATATGTGAATACATTACAGTAGGATACAGTGTTTGCATTATATGTGAATACATTACAATAGGATAATGTGATTGCATTATATGTGAATACTTTACAATAGGATACTGTGATTGCATTATATGTGAATACATTACAATAGGATACAGTGATTGCATTATATGTGAATACATTACAATAGGATACAGTGTGTTTGCATTATATGTGAATACATTACAATAGGATACAGTGTTTGCATTATATGTGAATACATTACAATAGGATACTGTGTGTTTGCATTATATGTGAATACATTACAATAGGATACAGTGTTTGCATTATATGTGAATACATTACAATAGGATACTGTGATTGCATTATATGTGAATACATTACAGTAGGATACTGTGATTGCATTATATGTGAATACATTACAATAGGATACAGTGATTGCATTATATGTGAATACATTACAATAGGATAATGTGATTGCATTATATGTGAATACTTTACAATAGGATACTGTGATTGCATTATATGTGAATACATTACAATAGGATACTGTGTGTTTGCATTATATGTGAATACATTACAATAGGATACTGTGATTGCATTATATGTGAATGCATTACAATAGGATACTGTGATTGCATTATATGTGAATGCATTACAATAGGATACTGTGATTGCATTATATGTGAATACATTACAATAGGATACTGTGTTTGCATTATATGTGAATACATTACAATAGGATACAGTGTTTGCATTATATGTGAATACATTACAATAGGATACAGTGATTGCATTATATGTGAATGCATTACAATAGGATAATGTGATTGCATTATATGTGAATACTTTACAATAGGATACTGTGATTGCATTATATGTGAATACATTACAATAGGATACAGTGTGTTTGCATTATATGTGAATACATTACAATAGGATACAGTGTTTGCATTATATGTGAATACATTACAATAGGATACAGTGTTTGCATTATATGTGAATACATTACAATAGGATACTGTGTGTTTGCATTATATGTGAATACATTACAATAGGATACTGTGTGTTTGCATTATATGTGAATACATTACAATAGGATACAGTGTTTGCATTATATGTGAATACATTACAATAGGATACTGTGATTGCATTATATGTGAATACATTACAGTAGGATACTGTGTTTGCATTATATGTGAATACATTACAATAGGATACAGTGTTTGCATTATATGTGAATACATTACAATAGGATACAGTGATTGCATTATATGTGAATGCATTACAATAGGATAATGTGATTGCATTATATGTGAATACATTACAATAGGATAATGTGATTGCATTATATGTGAATACATTACAATAGGATACTGTGTTTGCATTATATGTGAATACATTACAATAGGATACAGTGTTTGCATTATATGTGAATACATTACAATAGGATACAGTGATTGCATTATATGTGAATGCATTACAATAGGATAATGTGATTGCATTATATGTGAATACATTACAATAGGATAATGTGATTGCATTATATGTGAATACATTACAATAGGATACTGTGATTGCATTATATGTGAATACATTACAATAGGATACTGTGATTGCATTATATTTGAATACATTACAATAGGATACTGTGATTACATTATATGTGAATACATTACAATAGGATACAGTGTTTGCATTATATGTGAATACATTACAATAGGATACTGTGATTACATTATATATGAATACATTACAATAGGATACTGTGTGTTTGCATTATATGTGAATACATTACAATAGGATACAGTGATTGCATTATATGTGAATACATTACAATAGGATACTGTGATTGCATTATATTTGAATACATTACAATAGGATACTGTGATTGCATTATATGTGAATACATTACAATAGGATACAGTGATTGCATTATATGTGAATACATTACAATAGGATACTGTGTGTTTGCATTATACGTGAATACATTACAATAGGATACAGTGATTGCATTATATGTGAATACATTACAATAGGATACTGTGATTGCATTATATTTGAATACATTACAATAGGATACTGTGATTGCATTATATGTGAATACATTACAATAGGATACAGTGATTTCATTATATTTGAATACATTACAATAGGATACTGTGTTTGCATTATATGTGAATACATTACAATAGGATACAGTGATTGCATTATATGTGAATACATTACAATAGGATACTGTGATTGCATTATATTTGAATACATTACAATAGGATACTGTGATTGCATTATATGTGAATACATTACAGTAGAATATTGTGATTGCATTATATATGAATACATTACAATAGGATACAGTGATTACATTATATGTGAATACATTACAATAGGATACAGTGTTTGCATTATATGTGAATACATTACAATAGGATACTGTGATTACATTATATATGAATACATTACAATAGGATACTGTGTGTTTGCATTATATGTGAATACATTACAATAGGATACAGTGATTGCATTATATGTGAATGCATTACAATAGGATAATGTGATTGCATTATATGTGAATACTTTACAATAGGATACAGTGATTGCATTATATGTGAATACATTACAATAGTATACAGTGTGTTTGCATTATATGTGAATACATTACAATAGGATACAGTGTTTGCATTATATGTGAATACATTACAATAGGATACTGTGTGTTTGCATTATATGTGAATACATTACAATAGGATACAGTGATTGCATTATATATGAATACATTACAATAGGATACTGTGATTGCATTATATGTGAATACATTACAATAGGATACAGTGATTGCATTATATGTGAATACATTACAATAGGATACAGTGATTGCATTATATGTGAATACATTACAATAGGATACAGTGTGTTTGCATTATATGTGAATACATTACAATAGGATACAGTATTTGCATTATATGTGAATACATTACAATAGGATACTTTGTGTTTGCATTATATGTGAATACATTACAATAGGATACAGTGTTTGCATTATATGTGAATACATTACAATAGGATACAGTGATTGCATTATATGTGAATACATTACAATAGGATACAGTGATTGCATTATATGTGAATACATTACAATAGGATACTGTGTTTGCATTATATGTGAATACATTACAATAGGATACAGTGATTGCATTATATGTGAATACATTACAGTAGGATACAGTGATTGCATTATATGTGAATACATTACTATAGGATACAGTGATTGCATTATATGTGAATACTTTACAATAGGATACAGTGATTGCATTATATGTGAATACATTACAGTAGGATACAGTGATTGCATTATATGTGAATACATTACAATAGGATACAGTGTTTGCATTATATGTGAATACATTACAGTTGGATAATTTGATTGCATTATATGTGAATACATTACAGTTGGATAATTTGTTTGCATTATATGTGAATACATTAAAGTAGGAAACAGTGATTGCATTATATGTGAATACATTACAGTAGGATACAGTGATTGCATTATATGTGAATACATTACAATAGGATACTGTGTGTTTGCATTATATATGAATACATTACAATAGGATACAGTGGTTGCATTATATGTGAATACATTACAGTAGGATACAGTGATTGCATTATATTTGAATACATTACAATAGGATACAGTGTTTACATTATATGTGAATACATTACTATAGGATACTGTGATTGCATTATATGTGAATTCATTACAATAGGATACTGTGATTGCATTATATGTGAATACATTACAATAGGATACTGTGTGTTTGCATTATATGTGAATACATTACAATAGGATACAGAGTTTGCATTATATGTGAATACATTACAATAGGATACAGTGTTTGCATTATATGTGAATACATTACTATAGGATACTGTGATTGCATTATATATGAATACATTACAATAGGATAATGTGATTGCATTATATGTGAATACATTACAATAGGATACTGTGATTGCATTATATGTGAATACATTACAGTAGGATACAGTGATTGCATTATTTGTGAATACATTACAATAGGATACTGTGTGTTTGCATTATATGTGAATACATTACAGTAGGATACAGTGATTGCATTATTTGTGAATACATTACAATAGGATACTGTGATTGCATTATATGTGAATACATTACAATAGGATACTGTGTGTTTGCATTATATGTGAATACATTACAATAGGATACAGTGTTTGCATTATATGTGAATACATTACAATAGGATACTGTGTGTTTGCATTATATGTGAATACATTACAATAGGATACAGTGTTTGCATTATATGTGAATACATTACAATAGGATACAGTGATTGCATTATATGTGAATACATTACAATAGGATACTGTGTTTGCATTATATGTGAATACATTACAATAGGATACAGTGATTGCATTATATATGAATACATTACAATAGGATACTGTGATTGCATTATATGTGAATACATTACAGTAGGATACAGTGATTGCATTATATGTGAATACATTACTATAGGATACAGTGATTGCATTATATGTGAATACTTTACAATAGGATACAGTGATTGCATTATATGTGAATACATTACAATAGGATACTGTGTGTTTGCATTATATGTGAATACATTAAAGTAGGATAATGTGTTTGCATTATATGTGAATACATTACAGTAGGATACAGTGATTGCATTATATGTGAATACATTACTATAGGATACTGTGTTTGCATTATATGTGAATACATTACAATAGGATACTGTGTGTTTGCATTATATATGAATACATTACAATAGGATACAGTGGTTGCATTATATGTGAATACATTACTGTAGGATACAGTGATTGCATTATATGTGAATACATTACAATAGGATACAGTGATTGCATTATATGTGAATACATTACAATAGGATACAGTGATTGCATTATATGTGAATACATTACAATAGGATACAGTGATTGCATTATATGTGAATACATTACAATAGGATAATGTGATTGCATTATATGTGAATACATTACAATAGGATACAGTGATTGCATTATATGTGAATACATTACAATAGGATACAGTGATTGCATTATATGTGAATACATTACAATAGGATACAGTGTGTTTGCATTATATGTGAATAAATTACAATAGGATACAGTGTTTGCATTATATGTGAATACATTACAATAGGATACTGTGTGTTTGCATTATATATGAATACATTACAATAGGATACAGTGGTTGCATTATATGTGAATACATTACAGTAGGATACAGTGATTGCATTATATTTGAATACATTACAATAGGATACAGTGTTTACATTATATGTGAATACATTACTATAGGATACTGTGATTGCATTATATGTGAATACATTACAATAGGATACTGTGATTGCTTTATATGTGAATACATTACAATAGGATACTGTGTGTTTGCATTATATGTGAATACATTACAATAGGATACAGTGGTTGCATTATATGTGAATACATTACTGTAGGATACAGTGATTGCATTATATGTGAATACATTACAATAGGATACAGTGATTGCATTATATATGAATACATTACAATAGGATAATGTGATTGCATTATATGTGAATACATTACAATAGGATACAGTGATTGCATTATATGTGAATACATTACAATAGGATACAGTGTTTGCATTATATGTGAATACATTACAGTAGGATAATGTGATTGCATTATATGTGAATACATTACAATAGGATACAGTGATTGCATTATATGTGAATACATTACAATAGGATACAGTGATTGCATTATATGTGAATACATTACAATAGGATACAGTGTGTTTGCATTATATGTGAATACATTACAATAGGATACAGTGTTTGCATTATATGTGAATACATTACAATAGGATACTGTGTGTTTGCATTATATGTGAATACATTACAATAGGATACAGTGTTTGCATTATATGTGAATACATTACAATAGGATACAGTGATTGCATTATATGTGAATACATTACAATTGGATACTGTGTTTGCATTATATGTGAATACATTACAATAGGATACAGTGATTGCATTATATATGAATACATTACAATAGGATACTGTGATTGCATTATATGTGAATACATTACAGTAGGATACAGTGATTGCATTATATGTGAATACATTACTATAGGATACAGTGATTGCATTATATGTGAATACTTTACAATAGGATACAGTGATTGCATTATATGTGAATACATTACAATAGGATACTGTGTGTTTGCATTATATGTGAATACATTAAAGTAGGATAATGTGTTTGCATTATATGTGAATACATTACAGTAGGATACAGTGATTGCATTATATGTGAATACATTACTATAGGATACTGTGTTTGCATTATATGTGAATACATTACAATAGGATACTGTGTGTTTGCATTATATATGAATACATTACAATAGGATACAGTGGTTGCATTATATGTGAATACATTACTGTAGGATACAGTGATTGCATTATATGTGAATACATTACAATAGGATACAGTGATTGCATTATATGTGAATACATTACAATAGGATACAGTGATTGCATTATATGTGAATACATTACAATAGGATACAGTGATTGCATTATATGTGAATACATTACAATAGGATACAGTGTTTGCATTATATGTGAATACATTACAGTAGGATAATGTGATTGCATTATATGTGAATACATTACAATAGGATACAGTGATTGCATTATATGTGAATACATTACAATAGGATACAGTGATTGCATTATATGTGAATACATTACAATAGGATACAGTGTGTTTGCATTATATGTGAATACATTACAATAGGATACAGTGTTTGCATTATATGTGAATACATTACAATAGGATACTGTGTGTTTGCATTATATGTGAATACATTACAATAGGATACAGTGTTTGCATTATATGTGAATACATTACAATAGGATACAGTGATTGCATTATATGTGAATACATTACAATTGGATACTGTGTTTGCATTATATGTGAATACATTACAATAGGATACAGTGATTGCATTATATATGAATACATTACAATAGGATACTGTGATTGCATTATATGTGAATACATTACAGTAGGATACAGTGATTGCATTATATGTGAATACATTACTATAGGATACAGTGATTGCATTATATGTGAATACTTTACAATAGGATACAGTGATTGCATTATATGTGAATACATTACAATAGGATACTGTGTGTTTGCATTATATGTGAATACATTAAAGTAGGATAATGTGTTTGCATTATATGTGAATACATTACAGTAGGATACAGTGATTGCATTATATGTGAATACATTACTATAGGATACTGTGTTTGCATTATATGTGAATACATTACAATAGGATACTGTGTGTTTGCATTATATATGAATACATTACAATAGGATACAGTGGTTGCATTATATGTGAATACATTACTGTAGGATACAGTGATTGCATTATATGTGAATACATTACAATAGGATACAGTGATTGCATTATATGTGAATACATTACAATAGGATACAGTGATTGCATTATATGTGAATACATTACAATAGGATACAGTGATTGCATTATATGTGAATACATTACAATAGGATAATGTGATTGCATTATATGTGAATACATTACAATAGGATACAGTGATTGCATTATATGTGAATACATTACAATAGGATACAGTGATTGCATTATATGTGAATACATTACAATAGGATACAGTGTGTTTGCATTATATGTGAATAAATTACAATAGGATACAGTGTTTGCATTATATGTGAATACATTACAATAGGATACTGTGTGTTTGCATTATATATGAATACATTACAATAGGATACAGTGGTTGCATTATATGTGAATACATTACAGTAGGATACAGTGATTGCATTATATTTGAATACATTACAATAGGATACAGTGTTTACATTATATGTGAATACATTACTATAGGATACTGTGATTGCATTATATGTGAATACATTACAATAGGATACTGTGATTGCATTATATGTGAATACATTACAATAGGATACTGTGTGTTTGCATTATATGTGAATACATTACAATAGGATACAGTGTTTGCATTATCTGTGAATACATTACAATAGGATACAGTGTTTGCATTATATGTGAATACATTACTATAGGATACTGTGATTGCATTATATATGAATACATTACAATAGGATAATGTGATTGCATTATATGTGAATACATTACAATAGGATACTGTGATTGCATTATATGTGAATACATTACAGTAGGATACAGTGATTGCATTATTTGTGAATACATTACAATAGGATACTGTGTGTTTGCATTATATGTGAATACATTACAGTAGGATACAGTGATTGCATTATTTGTGAATACATTACAATAGGATACTGTGATTGCATTATATGTGAATACATTACAATAGGATACTGTGTGTTTGCATTATATGTGAATACATTACAATAGGATACAGTGTTTGCATTATATGTGAATACATTACAATAGGATACTGTGTGTTTGCATTATATGTGAATACATTACAATAGGATACAGTGTTTGCATTATATGTGAATACATTACAATAGGATACAGTGATTGCATTATATGTGAATACATTACAATAGGATACTGTGTTTGCATTATATGTGAATACATTACAATAGGATACAGTGATTGCATTATATATGAATACATTACAATAGGATACTGTGATTGCATTATATGTGAATACATTACAGTAGGATACAGTGATTGCATTATATGTGAATACATTACTATAGGATACAGTGATTGCATTATATGTGAATACTTTACAATAGGATACAGTGATTGCATTATATGTGAATACATTACAATAGGATACTGTGTGTTTGCATTATATGTGAATACATTAAAGTAGGATAATGTGTTTGCATTATATGTGAATACATTACAGTAGGATACAGTGATTGCATTATATGTGAATACATTACTATAGGATACTGTGTTTGCATTATATGTGAATACATTACAATAGGATACTGTGTGTTTGCATTATATATGAATACATTACAATAGGATACAGTGGTTGCATTATATGTGAATACATTACTGTAGGATACAGTGATTGCATTATATGTGAATACATTACAATAGGATACAGTGATTGCATTATATGTGAATACATTACAATAGGATACAGTGATTGCATTATATGTGAATACATTACAATAGGATACAGTGATTGCATTATATGTGAATACATTACAATAGGATACAGTGTTTGCATTATATGTGAATACATTACAATAGGATAATGTGATTGCATTATATGTGAATACATTACAATAGGATACAGTGATTGCATTATATGTGAATACATTACAATAGGATACAGTGATTGCATTATATGTGAATACATTACAATAGGATACAGTGTGTTTGCATTATATGTGAATACATTACAATAGGATACAGTGTTTGCATTATATGTGAATACATTACAATAGGATACTGTGTGTTTGCATTATATGTGAATACATTACAATAGGATACAGTGTTTGCATTATATGTGAATACATTACAATAGGATACAGTGATTGCATTATATGTGAATACATTACAATTGGATACTGTGTTTGCATTATATGTGAATACATTACAATAGGATACAGTGATTGCATTATATATGAATACATTACAATAGGATACTGTGATTGCATTATATGTGAATACATTACAGTAGGATACAGTGATTGCATTATATGTGAATACATTACTATAGGATACAGTGATTGCATTATATGTGAATACTTTACAATAGAATACAGTGATTGCATTATATGTGAATACATTACAATAGGATACTGTGTGTTTGCATTATATGTGAATACATTAAAGTAGGATAATGTGTTTGCATTATATGTGAATACATTACAGTAGGATACAGTGATTGCATTATATGTGAATACATTACAGTAGGATACAGTGATTGCATTATATGTGAATACATTACAATAGGATACTGTGTGTTTGCATTATATATGAATACATCACAATAGGATACAGTGATTGCATTATATGTGAATACATTACAGTAGGATACAGTGATTGCATTATATGTGAATACATTACAATAGGATACAGTGATTGCATTATATGTGAATACATTACAATAGGATAATGTGATTGCATTATATGTGAATACATTACAATAGGATACAGTGATTGCATTATATGTGAATACATTACAGTAGGATACAGTGATTGCATTATATGTGAATACATTACTATAGGATACTGTGATTGCATTATATGTGAATACATTACAATAGGATACTGTGATTGCATTATATGTGAATACATTAAAATAGGATACAGTGATTGCATTATATGTGAATACATTACAATAGGATACTGTGATTGCATTATATGTGAATACATTACAATAGGATACTGTGATTACATTATATGTGAATACATTACAATAGGATACTGTGATTGCATTATATGTGAATACATTACAATAGGATACAGTGATTGCATTATATGTGAATACATTACAATAGGATACAGTGATTGCATTATATTTGAATACATTACAATAGGATACAGTGTTTACATTATATGTGAATACATTACTATAGGATACTGTGATTGCATTATATGTGAATACATTACAATAGGATACTGTGTGTTTGCATTATATGTGAATACATTACAATAGTATACAGTGTTTGCATTATATGTGAATACATTACAATAGGATACTGTGATTGCATTATATGTGAATACATTACTATAGGATACTGTGATTGCATTATATGTGAATACATTACAATAGGATACTGTGTGTTTGCATTATATGTGAATACATTACAATAGGATACAGTGTTTGCATTATATGTGAATACATTACAATAGGATACAGTGATTGCATTATATGTGAATACTTTACAATAGGATATAGTGTTTGCATTATATGTGAATACATTACAATAGGATACTGTGTTTGCATTATATGTGAATACATTACAATAGGATACTGTGATTGCATTATATGTGAATACATTACAATAGGATACTGTGTGTTTGCATTATATGTGAATACATTACAATAGGATACAGTGTTTGCATTATATGTGAATACATTACAATAGGATACAGTGATTGCATTATATGTGAATACTTTACAATAGGATACAGTGTTTGCATTATATGTGAATACATTACAATAGGATACAGTGTTTGCATTATATGTGAATACATTACAATAGGATACTGTGATTGCATTATATGTGAATACATTACAATAGGATACTGTGTTTGCATTATATGTGAATACATTACAATAGGATACTGTGATTGCATTATATGTGAATACATTACAATAGGATACTGTGATTGCATTATATGTGAATACATTACAGAAGGATACAGTGATTGCATTATATGTGAATACATTACAGTAGGATACAGTGATTGCATTATATGTGAATACATTACAATATGATACAGTGTTTGCATTATATGTGAATACATTACAGTTGGATAATTTGATTGCATTATATGTGAATACATTAAAGTAGGATACAGTGATTGCATTATATGTGAATACATTACAGTAGGATACAGTGATTGCATTATATGTGAATACATTACAATAGGATACTGTGTGTTTGCATTATATATGAATACATTACAATAGGATACAGTGGTTGCATTATATGTGAATACATTACAGTAGGATACAGTGATTGCATTATATTTGAATACATTACAATAGGATACAGTGTTTACATTATATGTGAATACATTACTATAGGATACTGTGATTGCATTATATGTGAATACATTACAATAGGATACTGTGATTGCATTATATGTGAATACATTACAATAGGATACTGTGTGTTTGCATTATATGTGAATACATTACAATAGGATACAGTGTTTGCATTATATGTGAATACATTACAATAGGATACAGTGTTTGCATTATATGTGAATACATTACTATAGGATACTGTGATTGCATTATATATGAATACATTACAATAGGATAATGTGATTGCATTATATGTGAATACATTACAATAGGATACTGTGATTGCATTATATGTGAATACATTACAATAGGATACTGTGTGTTTGCATTATATGTGAATACATTACAGTAGGATACAGTGTTTGCATTATTTGTGAATACATTACAATAGGATACTGTGTGTTTGCATTATATGTGAATACATTACAATAGGATACAGTGTTTGCATTATATGTGAATACATTACAATAGGATACTGTGTGTTTGCATTATATGTGAATACATTACAATAGGATACAGTGTGTTTGCATTATATGTGAATACATTACAATAGGATACAGTGTTTGCATTATATGTGAATACATTATAATAGGATACTGTGATTGCATTATATGTGAATACATTACAATAGGATACAGTGTGTTTGCATTATATGTGAATACATTACAATAGGATACAGTGATTGCATTATATGTGAATACATTACAGTAGGATAATGTGATTGCATTATATGTGAATACATTACAATAGGATACAGTGTTTGCATTATATGTGAATACATTACTATAGGATACAGTGATTGCATTATATGTGAATACATTACAATAGGATACTGTGTGTTTGCATTATATATGAATACATTACAATAGGATACAGTGGTTGCATTATATGTGAATACATTACTGTAGGATACAGTGATTGCATTATATATGAATACATTACAATAGGATACAGTGATTGCATTATATGTGAATACATTACAATAGGATACTGTGTGTTTGCATTATATATGAATACATTACAATAGGATACAGTGGTTGCATTATATGTGAATACATTACAGTAGGATACAGTGATTGCATTATATGTGAATACATTACAATAGGATACTGTGTGTTTGCATTATATGTGAATACATTACAATAGGATACAGTGTGTTTGCATTATATGTGAATACATTACAATAGGATACAGTGTTTGCATTATATGTGAATACATTACAATAGGATACTGTGATTGCATTATATGTGAATACATTACAATAGGATACAGTGTGTTTGCATTATATGTGAATACATTACAATAGGATACAGTGATTGCATTATATGTGAATACATTACAGTAGGATAATGTGATTGCATTATATGTGAATACATTACAATAGGATACAGTGTTTGCATTATATGTGAATACATTACTATAGGATACAGTGATTGCATTATATGTGAATACATTACAATAGGATACTGTGTGTTTGCATTATATATGAATACATTACAATAGGATACAGTGGTTGCATTATATGTGAATACATTACTGTAGGATACAGTGATTGCATTATATATGAATACATTACAATAGGATACAGTGATTGCATTATATGTGAATACATTACAATAGGATACTGTGTGTTTGCATTATATATGAATACATTACAATGGGATACAGTGATTGCATTATATATGAATACATTACAATAGGATACTGTGTGTTTGCATTATATATGAATACATTACAATAGGATACTGTGATTGCATTATATGTGAATACATTACAATAGGATACAGTGATTGCATTATATGTGAATACATTACAATAGGATAATGTGATTGCATTATATGTGAATACATTACAATAGGATACAGTGATTGCATTATATGTGAATACATTACAGTAGGATACAGTGATTGCATTATATGTGAATACATTACTATAGGATACTGTGATTGCATTATATGTGAATACATTACAATAGGATACTGTGATTGCATTATATGTGAATACATTAAAATAGGATACAGTGATTGCATTATATGTGAATACATTACAATAGGATACTGTGATTGCATTATATGTGAATACATTACAATAGGATACTGTGATTACATTATATGTGAATACATTACAATAGGATACTGTGATTGCATTATATGTGAATACATTACAATAGGATACAGTGATTGCATTATATGTGAATACATTACAATAGGATACAGTGATTGCATTATATTTGAATACATTACAATAGGATACAGTGTTTACATTATATGTGAATACATTACTATAGGATACTGTGATTGCATTATATGTGAATACATTACAATAGGATACTGTGTGTTTGCATTATATGTGAATACATTACAATAGTATACAGTGTTTGCATTATATGTGAATACATTACAATAGGATACTGTGATTGCATTATATGTGAATACATTACTATAGGATACTGTGATTGCATTATATGTGAATACATTACAATAGGATACTGTGTGTTTGCATTATATGTGAATACATTACAATAGGATACAGTGTTTGCATTATATGTGAATACATTACAATAGGATACAGTGATTGCATTATATGTGAATACTTTACAATAGGATATAGTGTTTGCATTATATGTGAATACATTACAATAGGATACTGTGTTTGCATTATATGTGAATACATTACAATAGGATACTGTGATTGCATTATATGTGAATACATTACAATAGGATACTGTGTGTTTGCATTATATGTGAATACATTACAATAGGATACAGTGTTTGCATTATATGTGAATACATTACAATAGGATACAGTGATTGCATTATATGTGAATACTTTACAATAGGATACAGTGTTTGCATTATATGTGAATACATTACAATAGGATACAGTGTTTGCATTATATGTGAATACATTACAATAGGATACTGTGATTGCATTATATGTGAATACATTACAATAGGATACTGTGTTTGCATTATATGTGAATACATTACAATAGGATACTGTGATTGCATTATATGTGAATACATTACAATAGGATACTGTGATTGCATTATATGTGAATACATTACAGAAGGATACAGTGATTGCATTATATGTGAATACATTACAGTAGGATACAGTGATTGCATTATATGTGAATACATTACAATATGATACAGTGTTTGCATTATATGTGAATACATTACAGTTGGATAATTTGATTGCATTATATGTGAATACATTAAAGTAGGATACAGTGATTGCATTATATGTGAATACATTACAGTAGGATACAGTGATTGCATTATATGTGAATACATTACAATAGGATACTGTGTGTTTGCATTATATATGAATACATTACAATAGGATACAGTGGTTGCATTATATGTGAATACATTACAGTAGGATACAGTGATTGCATTATATTTGAATACATTACAATAGGATACAGTGTTTACATTATATGTGAATACATTACTATAGGATACTGTGATTGCATTATATGTGAATACATTACAATAGGATACTGTGATTGCATTATATGTGAATACATTACAATAGGATACTGTGTGTTTGCATTATATGTGAATACATTACAATAGGATACAGTGTTTGCATTATATGTGAATACATTACAATAGGATACAGTGTTTGCATTATATGTGAATACATTACTATAGGATACTGTGATTGCATTATATATGAATACATTACAATAGGATAATGTGATTGCATTATATGTGAATACATTACAATAGGATACTGTGATTGCATTATATGTGAATACATTACAATAGGATACTGTGTGTTTGCATTATATGTGAATACATTACAGTAGGATACAGTGTTTGCATTATTTGTGAATACATTACAATAGGATACTGTGTGTTTGCATTATATGTGAATACATTACAATAGGATACAGTGTTTGCATTATATGTGAATACATTACAATAGGATACTGTGTGTTTGCATTATATGTGAATACATTACAATAGGATACAGTGTGTTTGCATTATATGTGAATACATTACAATAGGATACAGTGTTTGCATTATATGTGAATACATTATAATAGGATACTGTGATTGCATTATATGTGAATACATTACAATAGGATACAGTGTGTTTGCATTATATGTGAATACATTACAATAGGATACAGTGATTGCATTATATGTGAATACATTACAGTAGGATAATGTGATTGCATTATATGTGAATACATTACAATAGGATACAGTGTTTGCATTATATGTGAATACATTACTATAGGATACAGTGATTGCATTATATGTGAATACATTACAATAGGATACTGTGTGTTTGCATTATATATGAATACATTACAATAGGATACAGTGGTTGCATTATATGTGAATACATTACTGTAGGATACAGTGATTGCATTATATATGAATACATTACAATAGGATACAGTGATTGCATTATATGTGAATACATTACAATAGGATACTGTGTGTTTGCATTATATATGAATACATTACAATAGGATACAGTGGTTGCATTATATGTGAATACATTACAGTAGGATACAGTGATTGCATTATATGTGAATACATTACAATAGGATACTGTGTGTTTGCATTATATGTGAATACATTACAATAGGATACAGTGTGTTTGCATTATATGTGAATACATTACAATAGGATACAGTGTTTGCATTATATGTGAATACATTACAATAGGATACTGTGATTGCATTATATGTGAATACATTACAATAGGATACAGTGTGTTTGCATTATATGTGAATACATTACAATAGGATACAGTGATTGCATTATATGTGAATACATTACAGTAGGATAATGTGATTGCATTATATGTGAATACATTACAATAGGATACAGTGTTTGCATTATATGTGAATACATTACTATAGGATACAGTGATTGCATTATATGTGAATTCATTACAATAGGATACTGTGTGTTTGCATTATATATGAATACATTACAATAGGATACAGTGGTTGCATTATATGTGAATACATTACTGTAGGATACAGTGATTGCATTATATATGAATACATTACAATAGGATACAGTGATTGCATTATATGTGAATACATTACAATAGGATACTGTGTGTTTGCATTATATATGAATACATTACAATAGGATACAGTGGTTGCATTATATGTGAATACATTACAGTAGGATACAGTGATTGCATTATATGTGAATACATTACAATAGGATACAGTGATTGCATTATATGTGAATACATTACAATAGGATACTGTGATTGCATTATATGTGAATACATTACAATAGGATACTGTGATTACATTATATGTGAATACATTACAATAGGATACTGTGATTGCATTATATGTGAATACATTACAGTTGGATAATTTGATTGCATTATATGTGAATACATTAAAGTAGGATACAGTGATTGCATTATATGTGAATACATTACAGTAGGATACAGTGATTGCATTATATGTGAATACATTACAATAGGATACTGTGTGTTTGCATTATATGTGAATACATTACAATAGGATACAGTGGTTGCATTATATGTGAATACATTACAGTAGGATACAGTGATTGCATTATATGTGAATACATTACAATAGGATACAGTGATTGCATTATATGTGAATACATTACAATAGGATACTGTGATTGCATTATATGTGAATACATTACAATAGGATACTGTGATTACATTATATGTGAATACATTACAATAGGATACTGTGATTGCATTATATGTGAATACATTACAATAGGATACAGTGATTGCATTATATGTGAATACATTACAATAGGATACAGTGTTTGCATTATATGTGAATACATTACAATAGGATACAGTGTGTTTGCATTATATGTGAATACATTACAATAGGATACTGTGATTGCATTATATGTGAATACATTACAATAGGATACAGTGTTTGCATTATATGTGAATACATTACAATAGGATACTGTGTGTTTGTATTGTGTGTGAATACATTACAATAGGATACAGTGATTGCATTATATATGAATACATTACAATAGGATACAGTGATTGCATTATATATGAATACATTACAATAGGATACTGTGATTGCATTATATGTGAATACATTACAATAGGATACTGTGATTGCATTATATATGAATACATTACAATAGGATACTGTGATGTTTATGATAGAGAATATTAATGGACATCCATGGTTTGAAGGGAGTGATGATTCAGGAACACCCCAAAAAAGAAATGGACAAATATGGTGCGGCAAAATCACACAAAAACATGAAGCAGTGGAATCTTGGCTCATATAAATTGCCTACTTAAAGCAGGTCAGGGAAGCGTCAGCATAAACAGGGGACACGGTAAGTAGAAACTCTGAAGGGTTCTCACTCAGGGCAGCATTCATGGAAAACAACGAAGAGAGACCATGGTGTGGACCAAAATTACGAATTTATAGCAGTTTAAAAAGCATAAAAAATGTACTCACAATGTGTACATCAAAATAGGGCACATAAGGTTTTCTTGAGGCAGTAGATCTCACGTCAGGAAAGGTGGTAGTCTGCCAGTATGTTTCAGAACTCCCTCAGTCAGACCGCGCTGAATGCCGTCTGACGTCACATCCGTCAGGAACTGCACTTCCGGTTGGACGGATGGGGAGGCAGGAAGCAGAACGTCACGGCAGATTCTTCACCTTCAGACCAGGAGCAACTTCTGGTAGTGTTGTAGCTCTACCTGTAGTTGCTCCTGGTCTGAAGGTGAAGAACCCTCCAGAGTTTCTGCTTACCGTGTCCCCCGTTCATGCTGACTCTTCACTGACCTGCTGTAAGTAGGCAATTTATATGAGCCAAGATTCCATTGCTTCATGTTTTTGTGTGATTTTGCTGCACCATATTTGTCCATTTCTTTTTTGGGGTGTTCCTGAATCATCGCTCCCTTCAAACCCTGGATGTCCATTACTGTTTATAAGGGAACTTGTACAAACTCCCTGTGAAGGTTGAGAATTTTTCTATTTCACCTTACAATTCACTTTTAACTTTGAATTATTTTTCCATTACACATGATTGTATTAGTTGATTAGCCCCGTTCTGTAATATGATAGAGAATATGGCATGTTATTTGAGTGCCGCATCCAAGCTGTGCCGCAGTTTATATGTAATTCATATTTGTCTTTATTTGGCTGGGAATAACACATACTTTCAGCACATTACCTTCTTATTTTTTAAACAGATCCATTTGGGTCTTCCTTTGTGACAGCTCATTATTCACTAAAGTTGCAACATTAAAACTAGAGATGCGCGTAATATTTCTCCAGAAAATGTACACTAGAATACACTGTGTATGTGGATATGTAAAATTATACTCAGTATAGATTTTTACTGCAGCATATATATTGTTTTTTTTCTATCAAATTACAGACTCCTACTTTATTCTATTTACTGATAGAGATGTGGAATATTTGTTTCCCACAGGTCAGCTATGGGTCAATGGATCCCATCTTCAACGACCGGTTACAGTTCCCATACCTCTTTCGGACGGTCCCCAATGAGCGCAATCAGCACCAAGCAATCGTCCAGCTGCTCCAACAATTTGGCTGGACCTGGGTGGGGATCCTGGCTTCAGACGATGACAATAGTCAAACAGGAAGCCAAGAACTGAAAGACCTGATTACCAGCAGTGGCGGCTGTGTGGCATTTCTTCACGTAATCTCTAAAAAAGTCGACTTCCTGTCAGACACTTTACAAGATATTACATATTCCGTAGCAAATTCCTCTGCCAGAGTGGTGATAAGCTATTGTGCATCAGATATCATAAGGGAATTTATGATGCTTTATTCAACTGGAAATATGCAAGGGAAGGTTTGGATTATTTCAGCCTCTGTGTCGTTTTTTACTAATTATATTACACCTGCACTTTGCAGGGTCTTAAATGGATCGTTATCCTTCTCAGTACATAAAGGAGAGATTCCCGGATTTAAGGATTTCTTGATTAATTGGAGCCCATATAAAGATCCAGATGATTTTGTGTTGAGCGATATCTGGATGGGTGCATTTAAGTGTGTTCCTATTTATTCTATAGATTTGAGCTTTCTTTTAATGTTCCCTAATTGCACAGGGAATGAAACACTGCAATCCCTTCCTCCTCACGTGTATGATGTAGAGAATTTCAGAATGACATACAGTATTTACACAGCAGTCCATGCGCTGGCTCAGGCTTTGCATGTCCTGTTCTCAGTTGACTCCTCTCTGAATTCCGTGGCTGACAAAGCCAGTCTGAAAAACACTTTACATCCATGGCAGGTACGTGTGCGTGTTTGTCTGTGTAACGTGCGGAAATCATGTAAATCCTAAATTGTGTTCCATACTAAATACTCTCCTAGACCAAGGGGTTAGTTCTATATATGCTGAAGCGGCCATTTGGGACCCTTTGGCTGAATAATCCTATTGAACCAAACTTGTGCTTTGGCGTATGTAGAATAAATGCCCTAATATTGCTCACAGCAATTCCATTATGCACCAGTCTGGTACAAAGTGTATGTGTGAGGGAGAGATAATGAGGAGGCAATTATAGTGTGCAAATATTACTTAACCACTTCAGTGCTCAGGCTGTTTGTACCTCTGAGTGCTAAAGAAAATGTTGAAGGTCCTAATAATGTTCAAACAGTAAAAATATTATTATTAATGTACAGATATACTGTGCCACACACTATTATTCCCACTGGCACTGTGCAGTGGGACATACGTTACATAATGCACCATTGTTATAAATCTTCCCCGCATGAAGTGGGGTCTCAGTAACGGGCTACTGCCCCCAGTGGCCAGCACCAGCAGGTGCAAAAACAGCTGCTACATTTGTTATCCTAGATAACTCATACAGATGCCATTATGTTAAGAAATCACGGTGCCGTTTTCGTGTGCACTGTTGTATTCCATGCGGTATTCTCACCACATTCCCGCGTTCACGCCGCCCTCACACCGCCAGGTTTATCCACGGTTTACTGCTGTTGATCTGTTTCAATTTAATGGTCTCCGATTTCTTTGGGTGCTATTCTTCGCGTATCCACCAGGTGGCAGAAATTAATGAATTGTGCTGTGTACAGTTCTGTCTGTGCTACTGTGTCAATTTGCAGGTGTTTAAAACCAGATAAAAACCAAGTCTACCACAGTGGTCCATTGTGATTCGACCTTGAAGACGTTATCAAATGTTGGTTCATCATAATAAAAACTTATAAAACTCAAAGCTGTGTGCTTTTTTCTACATTCCTACAGTATTTTTGCACAATTGCTGGCTGGACTGTACACCATGTGTACACCATAAATTTATAAAAAAACCTGACTGTAGTTATGCATTTTTAATATTTTCTGCAATTAATGCTGCAGCAGATTACATGGCGACTTTAGCTGAAATATATGAATATTTCATTTCAAACTACAATTTTTACAAATTTTCACCTGACGTTCATGGTTGGAAGCGTACAATAAGAAAAACCTTAAGTAGCAATCAGTCTTTTTTTTGCATTGCCCGTTCCTGCCGGAGATACAAGAGGGTATTGGGGTGTGGTCCCTGATTTTTACAGTATGTTTGATCATGGCAACTTCAAAAGGTGAAAGGTCGAGTTTAATCCATATAAAATTTGTTAATCCCAATCCAGCAATGTAATAGCGCCAGCAAATGCGCCGGCAAATGCGCCAGCACCGGTTTACAATAACAGTCTGATCATCAGTAAAAACCTGGTGAATGGCAATCCTTGCTACCTTTTCCCGCCGGAATACCTGCAAAATTTACAGACTGAGCCTGATTTCACTTACAGGTACCAGCAAGCTTGCGTGTACTACAGGTGTAGCAGGCCAGCTATCACCTGTCAACTATAATGCAGACTACGGGGCTGACAGTGGCTCATCTCCACCCGTTTGGCAAAGTTTATAATGAAGGTAAATACAATGTACAGTACAGTATTAAGTTTAAAGCTGCAGTTCAAGCAGCCGTTTAAAAAAAATAGTATTCTTTTTTTTAAAAAACAATACATTACAGTATGTGCATCAATACAATATGCACACAGACAAGTGATTAGTTACAGTAAGCTGCAGATCGGTCCGCTCTCCTGTAATCAATCGCTTTGCTCAGGGTTATTTAATTCAATTATTGCACAATTATTGAAAATGTAGTCCTGCAATATGATTGACTGAGCAGTTACTACAGTAAAAACAATTGGTGGACAGATAGGGAGAGGGCGGGGCTCAAGAGTCAGAGCCTATCACAAGTTTGTTCTCATCGTACAGATGCACATGTACTGTAGGATATTGCTTGAACTGCTGCTTTAATTCCCAATGACGCGACTTGACACATGCGCAATACCGGAAAAAATAGCGTCATTTCCCCCCCCCCCCAAAAAAAAAGAAACGTTGACATCAAGCTCAAAAAGGCAAAAGGAGGTATTTCAATGGACCTCTAATATCGCTTTTTTAAAACGTTGCTTGAGCATTCTGAATCTGATTTAAAAATCCAATTAGGCAAAACATTTAGTGTGACGGTGCAATTTGTATTATTAGGATAGAATATTTGTGAACTTTATAGAAAACCTTATACAGTATGCTTGCATGTGTAATTAACTCTGCTAAGAAACCCCCAAAATACAAGTGTATACAGTATATTTTATTCTATACAGTATGTATTATTTATTATTCAATACTTTCAAAACGCATATGCGTGTACTAACATTTAGGCGCATGCATGTGTGTCTCATTGGCACCTTGTTGAAATGCATATGCTTGTCATCCCATTTAGGCGCATGCGTGTGTGTTTCTCATTTGAACCTTGTTTAAAACGCATATGAGTGCCATCACATTTAGGCACTTGCGTGCATGGCTAATTGGAACCTTGCTAAAACGCATAAGCGTGTCATCACATTTAGGCGCTTTCATGTGTGTGTTTCGTTGGAAACTTGTTGAAACTCATATGGGGCTCTGGCGAGAATGAATTCTCATTCAATGTGAATTTCAAAAACGGAAAGTGAATCCCTGCGCTTCTGCCTAATGGGTTAACAATATATGTGAAATAAATATATATACATGATGTGCAAACTTTTGAGATAAAGGAGACTTTTAGTTACATCCTTTGATCAAATAATGTCTAAGCCTGCCACCAAATGCCAAGGCATGTCCCTACACCTACATCTTCACTGGAGGCCCTAATCACTTTGTGCATCTGGGTGGATCAAAGACTTCTGGAGAGGTGAGTTGAACGTCAACGTCCTCGTACTTCTGTTTCCATGTCTTCCAATTCCAGGTCTCCTGCTCTTGTTCTACCAGCATTGGACGCTCCGGAACCCATACAACTGGGTAGTCATCAACTCCCTTCTATGGAGCGACTACGTCGGAGAAACAAGGGCCTGTGCTTCTATTGTGGATCTCCTGGGCACATCCTGCCGCGTTGTCCCTTCAGGCCGGGAAACGCCAACGCCCAGTGAGGTATGAGAGGATCTCACTGGGTACCATCTCTTCTTTTCCCTCTCCCGCACAGGGTCTTCCCAAACGCATCTTACTGCCTTTCCTCCTTAAGTACGCCAGCATTGAAACTCCCGCTCTGGCCTTCCTCGATTCGGGATCCGGAGGGAATTTCATAAATCAGGTTTTGCTAACCAGCACAACATTCCACTCTGGGAAAAGGCCTTTCCGGTCGGATTGGAGGCTATTGATGGTCGACCCTTGCAGCCAGCTTTTATTTCCTTGGAGACACTTCCTATTGAACTTTCTATGAATGATGGACATTTAGAACTCATTTCTTTTGATGTCTTCTATTCCCCTTCGGTCCAAATCATCCTGGGCTTACCATGGCTGCAACTACACAATCCCATCATCGATTGGACGGCCATGTTTCCCGTTCAATGGAGATCCTCCCAGGTGGAATTGCCTTCTCTGTCCGCTGCGGTATTGGCTGTCTTGGAAACCGTTTCCCCGCAAGACGCCACCCTACCGGACGTCTATTCGGAGTTCTTGGATGTCTTCAGTAAGACCAAATCCAAGGAGCTTCCCCTCATCGCCCTTTCGACTGCCCGATTGACTTAATTCCGGGAGCCCTTTTTCCCAAAGCCAGGTCATATCCTTTATCTTTGCCTGAGACGGAGGCCATGTCCGAGTATATCACATAAATCCTTCAAAAAGGCTTCATCCGGAAGTCCACTTCTCCCACCGGAGTAGGATTCTTTTTTGTAAAAAGAAAGATGGAATGTTTCGCCAGTGCATCGATTTCTGTGGCCTAAACAAGATTACCATCAAGAATCGCTACCCGTTGCCTCTTATCCCGGAGCTCTTCGATAGGCTGCAATGTGCGATGATTTTCTCTAAACTTGAACTGCGGGGGGCATATAACCTGATTCGCATCCGCAGTGGAGACGAGTAGAAGACCGCGTTCAACACGCGCAGTGGTCACTATGAGTACCTGGTGATGCCGTTTGGGTTGTGCAATGCCCCTGCAGTCTTCCAAGACTTTATGAATGAGGTTTTTCATGATCAATTGAATTCTTTTGTGATTATCTACTTGGATGATATCCTCATTTTTTCCAAAACTCTCGAGGAACACATTCTTCATACCAAGATGGTGCTCTCTCATTTACGGGCCAACAAGCTCTGCGCCAAGATGGAGAAGTGTGTCTTTCACCAATCCTCAACTACCTTCCTGGGATACATCGTCTCGGATCAAGAGTTCACCATGGATCCGGAGAAGCTCAATTCTGTACTCAAATGGCCACAACCTAACTCTTTAAAGGCGATTCAGCGATTCCTCGGGTTTGCAAATTATTATAGGAAATTTATTTCTGGTTTTTCTACCTTGGTAGCACCCATTATGGCCCTTACCAAAAAGGGGCCGACCCTTCCTCTTGGCCATTGTAGGCCAGCCGGGTCTTTGAGTCTCTTCAAAGAGCCTTTGTCTCAGCTCCCATTCTGTGACATCCCGTCCCCACCCTCCCCTTTACCTTGGAAATTGACGCCTCCGACATGGGAGCCGGTGCGGTTCTCTATCAAAGAACCACCCCCGAAGATAAACTACACCCAGGTGGGTTTTTTTCTAAAAAAAATTCTTCAGCAGAAAGAAATTATGACGTGGGGAATAGGGAGTTGTTGGCCATCAAGATGGCACTACAAGAGTGGAGACATCTTCAGAAAGGATCCAAGGAACCCATTCTGATCCTGACGGACCACAAAAATCTTTCTTACATTGAAGGTGCTCGTCGTCTCGGGCCCCGTCAAGCTCGTTGGGCGTTGTTCTTCTCAAGGTTTAACTTCATCATCTCTTATATTCCTGGGACAAAGAACATCAAAGCGGATACATTGTCCCGTCAGTTTATCACTGATGAGAAGTCTCAAGAAGACCCGGAGAGTATTTTGCACCCCCAATTGTTTATCTCTGCCACCTCCTTTGACATTTTGGATAAGATTTTAGAGTCTCAAGCACAGGTCCCCGAAGGGCTAGAAGTCCCTGACGGTCTTCTTTACGCAGCCCCACATTTTCATCTCAAAACTCTTGAATGGGGTCATTCCTCCAGATCTGATGGCCATCCTGGGTTTAAGAAGACTACTGATCTGATTCGGCGAACCTTCTGGTGGCCCAATATGTTAAAGGACATTAGAGCTTTCACCTCCTCATGCCAGTCTGCGCACAAAATAAATCTGTCCATCAAAAGCCTTCCGGTCTACTACAACCCCTCTCGGTCCCGGACCGCCCATGGAATCACATTGCTATGGACTTCATCGTGGATCTTCCCCCGTCTAATGGTATGACTAATATTCTTGTAATTGTTGACAGATTCTCCAAGCAAGCTCATTTTGTTCCCCTCAAGGGTCTACCCAATTCCAGTATGTTGGCTGATAATTTTGTAAAATAAATTTTCCGTATTCGTGGTGTCCCGTGGTCCATTGTCTCGGATCGTGGTACTCAATTTGTTTCTAAATTCTGGCGTGCATTTTCCCAGAGGTTGGTCATTACCCTCTTTTTTTTCTCAGGCTACCACCCCCAAACGAATGGGCAGACTGAACGCATGAACCAGTCCCTCGAACAGTATTTGCGTTGTTTTTCTTCCGATTCTCAGGATAATTGGGCAGAGTTGCTTCCTTGGGCAGAATTTGCAATGAACTCTCTCAAGAATGTGTCCACTCAAGAATCACCGTTTTTTGTAAACTACGGATTTCATCCTACCCGTCTTCACATGCATTCTTCTAGGTCCCGAGTTCCTGCAGCTGATGATAGGGTATCCACCTTACAGGGGACAAGGAGGAGGATTCAAACAGTTTTACAGGAATCCGTGCTAAGACAGAAGAGACAAGCAGATAGGCTTTGTCGGGAGGCCCATAAGTTCGTACCTGGAGAGAAGGTGTGGCTTTCTTCTAAAAATATCAAACTGAAGGCTCCAACCCTTAAACTGTCTCCCAGGTTTCTGGGTCCTTTCTCTATTCTGAGACAAATTAATCCTGTGGCCTATCAGCTTTGCTTGCCTCCCTCTATGAAGATTTCACCCGTCTTCCATGTTTCCCTCTTGAAACCGTTTATCCAAGGCAAATGATTCGCTCATCCTTCTCTTCGGCCTCCTCCCCCCATTGTACCAGGACAACAGGAGTTCGAAATCCAGTCCAACATTGACTCTCGCATCTCCAGGGGCAAGCTCCAGTTTTTGGTCCACTGGAAGGGATACGGACCTCAGGATCATTCTTGGGTCTCGCATGTGGATCTTCACGCCCTGTCTCTACTCAAATGATTCCACAAAAAATTTCCCCTCAGACCTTGGATGGTTTTGTCCGGAGTCCGACCCTTGAGGGGGGGTACTGTAAGGATCCATGCTGTGGGTAAACCCGCTTCCAGCGCCTCCTTACCTTTTCCCTGTGCCGCCCAGGCTCCCCTTGCGGCGTGCCTCACCCCTCCACGGCCGCTCCCGCACTTCTGGGTCACGCGCGTCACCCTTACGGGCGCGCGCGGACCCAGGCTTACATTTACTGGCGCCGGGCACCTGACTCCGCCTCCTCTGACGCAGCGCACGCATCACACGCTTCCCTGCCCCTGCTCCATCAGGTCTGCCCCCCAGACCGTTCTCCCCTATCAGGTCCTTCCCCGGGCCGCTCTTCCGCTCCTCCCCTTGCTCCGATAGGTCCCAGCTTCCCAGGCACTTCTCCCCTATCTGGTCCTCCCTCGGGCCGCCCCTCCGCCTCTCCCCTTGCTCTGATAGGCCCAAGCCTCCCAGGCACTTCTCCCCTATATGGTCCTCCCTTGGGCCGCTCCTCCATTCCTCCCCTTCCTCTGATAGGTCCCTGCCCCCTATTTAGTCTCCCCTCACCATTACCTCCTTGCTCTTCATAGCTTCTGTACCTTGGTGCTGTCTGCTGTTTCCTGGCCCCTTTTGTCTTTCAGTTCCTGTCCCTGAATATTCTGCTGACCTCCCTGGATCTTGACCTTTGGCTTTGGACTTCGATTACGCTGCTCTCTGCAACCCCTTGGATTTGGCTTTTGACTTACTACCCTGCAGACTTCTGAATCCCCTGGACACGGCTTACGGACACTCTACTACGCTGCTCTCTCCACTCCACGACCCAGGCTTACGGACACTCTACTACGCTGCTATCTCCATCCCACGACCTTTGGCTTACGGACTTTACCTTTCTACGCTGGACTTGTCAAGTATGGTACCCTTTCTATTTTTGTTACCCGGACCACCTACGGTACTTCCACACTCACGCCGTGCCCCCGTGTACTGCTAGGTGTGTGGTATTACTCCTTTCCACCTCAGTCCCGGGGTCTCGTCTGGCTTGTGGGCAGGCTGAGCGTTACATATACAGTACGCAGGGCAGCGTGTGTACTGTATCTGTATTATACACAGAGCAGTGTGAAACGCATAGGCGTGTCACAGTATCACATTTCTGCGCATTAAACATTATGATGACCTTTTGAAAATATTTATTTGAACTGATAATCCATCATACAGCTCTCTCGCCGCCGCACACACACTATAATATAAAAAATATATAGAAAAACAAAAAATGTTTTATAAAAATTATTATATTTTTATTGTTTAATAAATAATTTCTGTTAGTAATGCAATAAAATTCTATAGAAAAATACTATTTTCCTGCATTAAGGATTATCCGACATGTCTTCTCCCCAGCTCATGATAATCATGCAACAGTACATTTACGTGAATGGCTCTGTTGGAGGGCTCTGCTGTTGTGTTGTTGATAAGCTTTGAACTTCAAGTTGACTTGTTTTGTTACAGTACAATAGCAGTTTTAGAAGGGCTTGCTTAGCTCAGCCTGTATCTCACACAACATGTTAATCTTATTACTAGTGGGGGGGGGGTGTTGTGTTGAAGAAAAGGCAAGTTAGAAGGGCTTAGCTTATCGCACATGTGCATGCGTGGCATGGTTGATGGTTTGTCAGAGGTGTTGATAAGAAGTTGAAAACCTTGAGCCGTGTGTGTGTGCGGGGGGAGGGGGTGCGAGCTGTGCAAGCTGTATGAAGTTCAAAGCTGTAGTTCAAAGACATATTCTCAACAGATCATCATATTGTTTTTATCCCCATACCCCCAAATAAAAATCACAGTTCTACAGTATGCCACCCACCTCAGAAAGAACGTACATGACTAGTGTGGAATTGAAAAGCAACAGTAGTGTTTGTATCCCATAATATCCATAATTGCTATAGTATGCAAGCCCATGGTGATAGCCCCCAAAAATATATATTTGTAACACTTGAATTAAAAAAAAAATGTATTTTTTGACCGACGCCCTATTGCAGACCTGAAATTCTTATTAACTGTTCCACAAAGCATTGCACTTCACATACTGTATTGTAATGCAAGGGCATTTCTCTTACCTGTTATTAAAAAAAATGTCAAAATGAGACATACAGCACAGTACACAGTACACGCATGCGCATGCCAGTAAAAGAAAAACAGTAGTACTGTTGCAAAAGTTGAAAGCATTGAATAATAAATAATACATACTGTATAGAATAAAAGATATACATTTTTAATTGTGGTGTTTATAAGAAAAGTTGTGAAGACGACAGTACTGTACAATGTAAAAAAAAAATTGAAGATTAAAAAAGCAGTATACTGTACAGTATAAGGTTTTCTATAAAGCTCACAATTGTTCTATCAATAAAAATGGCACTGTCACTAAATGTTTGCCTACTTGGCAAACAATGCGCAAATCCCTTCTTTTGTCTTTTTCCGCTTGATGTCAAAGTTTCTTTTCTGGGGAAAAACAACAAATATGCTATTATTACCGGTATTGAGCAAGCGTCAAGTTGTGTCATTGGGAATTAAAGCAGCCGTTGAAGCAATATCCTACATCTGTGTCTGTAGGATGTGAACAAACTTCTGATTGGCTTTTACCCTTCAGCCCCACCCTCTCCCTACATTTTTAAGCTGCAGCATCACGTACTTCGACGGCCAATCAAATCATTCTTCAAAGTGCACTCAACAGAGAAACATCCCCTCAACTCGCATACAGTATTGTATTGATGCACTGTAAAGTACGTAAAGTATTGGTTAAAAAATAATTTTGTTTTGACACACGCAAGCTTGAACTGCAGCTCTAAACTTACAGTAATACTGTCATGTACAGTACAGTATAGTGTAATACAGTGTAGTACATTACTGTACTGTATATTTACCTTCATTATAAACTTTTCCAAATGGGAGGTGATGACTCACTGTGACTCCTCAAGTCTGCATTATAGTTGACAGGTGACAGCTGACCTGGTACACTTGTAGTTGACAGCTGATGAAGCGGGAAATCATTTTGGTATTGGTAAATGCAAGCTTGCTGGTACCTGTACGCGAAATCATGCTCAGACTGGACATTTTCCAGGTATTCAGGCGGGGACAGGTACAAAGGATTGCCATTCACCAAGTTATCACTGACGGTCAGACCGGCCGGTGCTGGTGCTGTTGCCGGCACATTGCTGGATTGGGATTAACGATTCTTATATGGGTTAAAACCGACCTTTTTTCTTTTGAAATTGCCATGATCAAACATAATGTGAAATTCTGGCATGACACCCCAATACCCACAAATATCTCCGGCAGGAGGGACAATGCGAAAAAAACACTGATCGTTACTTAAGGTTTTTCTTTTCGCACGCTTCCACCCATGAACGTCTGGTGAAAACTTGTAAAAATCATAGTTCGAAATTAAATATTCATTTATTTCAGATACAGTCGCCATTTTATCTGCTGCAGCATTTATTGCCGAATATATTAAAAATGCATAACTACAGTCAGGTTTTTTATACGCCTGTGGTGTAGCCATAATGTCCACTCAGCTCAGCAATTGAGCGGGGAAAGAAAAAGGCACACATTGAGTATTTAAAGCTTTTTATTAAGAATGCCTAATTTATAACGTCTTCGAAAAATCAAGGTCAATTCACAATGGGCCACTGTAAGTATGTACCAGTATAGACGTGGGTGCTATCTGTTTTAAACACCTGCACCCTTACATTGTAGCAAAATACTGTATACTGTAGCACTGTACCATGCACATTACAATTCAATATATTTCATTAAATGCATTCATTTCTGCCACCAGGCGGATATGCAAAGAATAGCAACCAAATTCTAATTCATTACTTCTGCCACATGGCGGATATGTGAAGAATTGCATCCAAAGAAACAATAAACCATTAAATTAAATTAAACAGATCAACCGCGTGTGGCTGCCCGGTGCCAAATTCGCGAACGCGGCATAAATAGTGGTCAAAAATGTGGAAATACAGAATGGAATACAGCGGTCAACACGAAAACTGATTCGAGATCCGTTCGAATAACGGCCGACCCATCAGTACACTGGGATCAGGTCGGGATGGAAAGGGTTAACTGTGTTTCTATGTTTATGGCCCTTTGTTCCCCTTCCCGCCTTTTCACCCACCATTTGCTAGCAATGTCCCATAGGTCGCCATTGGAGCTCCATAGAATCAATGGAGATTGCGAGGTTTTTGACCCTATACCTAGGAATACCAGCAGATGGCGCCCGAGAGGATGAGTAGAGCTTCCCCATTGCAATGAATGGCGTAATGCATTTCAATGGGAAATACCTCGAATCCGCTTTCCAAGAAATAGGTGATACATTATAACCGTGTTGCCTGACTGCCAAACCGCAGTATCCAATTACTGCGGCTGTTTCAATGAAAAGAGCTTTGATCGCTAAATTGCCGTGGGAACTTGGTTACGGCCAAGTTCACCATCAATTAAAGTTTGTAACTCCGGTTCTGGGGCAGCTAGCAATAAAATTATTTTTGCCCCTAGCTCGGGGGGACTCCCTCACTCGACCCCAACAGGGTCCGATGGGCAATGACCACGAGAAAGGGTCGCGCCCCACACGGGGGTCGTCGCCATTGACCGCTAGGTTTTAAAACGGCTAAGTGTCAAATTGTATAAACTTGAAATCCGTATCTCCGGTTCTATGAGGGCTAGAGGACTGGTATTCGGCCACCAGGTAGTCACCCCTCCAGCATGGTTACATGGTCTTTTCCAGCCCTCTCAGGCTAACCGAACTGAGTATGTTTCACTGTGTAAAATGTGGTTCTGCCATTGACTCCAATGGTGGAGAAATGCAGTCTGATTAACATGAGGGAAAATATGTTGGCAGAGTGAAATGCACTGATTTCCCATTGAGTCCAATGGCGGAGAAAACCCCATTGTTCCCTATGGGGAATTAAAGGTGAAAGTCGTAACTCCGGTTCGGTGGGTCGTACGAAGCTAAGATTTGGCCACAATGTAAAGTCACCTCCGGCATGAGGACATGGCAAATTTCAGCCATCTCGGATACACCGAACGGATTATATTTAGTTATATTGATTGTGAAATATATCATGTATATCGCTGCCTACTGAAAAGCCCACCAGGCTAGGGGTTGCCCGCAAGGTGTGAACTAGCCCAGGATCTCTCATTCAGCAACTATCCAGGCTATTTCACACTTTGCGGCTCTGGGGGCTTTCAATGGCAACCCTTCCCTAGACCCATAGGCGCCGCCACAACGGGTGGTCTATGAAGTTTGAGAAGGAAGTGCCCCCAGCTCATGCATGTAAAAGCATTTAGTCACTAGTTGCATATCAAAGGTAAACAGAAAAAATGTACCCTGCCTATCCTTTTGAAACTGCAATCAAAAATACACTTTATTAAAAATACATGTTTTACTGTTTCCAAAGTTATAATTTTAATATGTGTGTGCTTGGGGTGTTACTTTGGGGCTGCACGCCAAATTTCAGGGTGCTAACCCTTTCCGTTCCCGAGTTAGGTATTCTCCTTGGACTTGCAATGCTGGGCTATGGGCTTCTCACGTCAATTGACTTGCGGTTACCTGAGTTCCCACACCAATTGCCGGCTGCCTTGCAAGTTACGCTACTAACCGGGACGGGGATACACTTGAGACTGAAAACCGCAACCCTTTGATTCAATTAACTCTGCGGTTACGGCTTCCAGCCTCAGTAATGGATACCTAAACCTCTCAATGGAACAAAGAGACCGTGTCACGCGTATCCAATGAACTTGCAGGTTTGGCGCTCGTAGCGGCATCTTGTGTCCAAAACCAGTAATGCTGGCATACCATGTAATACAATACTGCAGGCATATACAATCCTGCAAAATGGGGACAATAAGGGACAGAGGGAAAAATAGTACGTGTATGGTCCATATAAAATTAACCCCTTCATCCCCAATGCGAAATAGGGGTAACCAGCCGAGCATACTGCCTTTATTAATGCACTGATTACCCCATTTTCATTACAACCTGCCCCAGGTCGTTACCGAGCAAAACTTCGGCATACAACCCGGGTAATACCCCCACCACCCTCATGCTACGACCAGCACCCCAATCCAAAAGACCCGGGCAACCTGGAGTGACTGCGGTCCTCCATCTGGCATGGTTACATGCATTCCGGTGCCCGGGAGCAGATCCTCTGGTCGGACCATACCGCTTGCCAATTCCCAATGATCACCCTTCGCAGATGCTTCTGCCGGACATCATTAGGCTGCAACCCGACTGGCGCAACGTGATATCCCTCTGCCTCTAATACTGGTTCCTGGGGGTCAAGCACAGATCTCTCCATGGACATTCATCTGTGGGTTGAATCCATGGCTGGACTTGACTCCTCTGTGTGTGTCAGTCGCACATGGGCGACCAGCCTCGCAGCTGAAGAGCATTGCTCCTTATGGGTTCACTGAACGTGGCACGGTCTGGACAGTCAGGTCTAATGTGACCGACTTTATTGCAGAGGTAGCATCTCCTCTCATGCTTTAACTCTGCTGGTGTAGAACTGCTGCTGGCTGCTGCAGGTTTGTGTACCCACTTAGTGGTTTGCTTGGCTCCCCTGGTTGGCAAAGCCAGCTTTTTGGGAGCCCCTTTTTCATCCATCCGGGAACTACTGCATATAAACTCATCAGCCATCCTGGCAGCTTCCACATGGTACCTACTGTCGCGGCCGAGCTTATTCTAACATTTGCCCGGTCTCGGCCACGGCAGATACTGGGCGCACGCCGAATGTTCCCGCGCTCGCACCGGAGCCTCGGTGGATCGGTCCTCCGATCGGGGCATCCCCCTCCCCTCTCTGGCTCCACCGGGTCCCCCGGAGCCCCCCACCACCATCCCCTCATCTCGGGACACCAGGGCTCACTTCGGGGAGCCCTGGGCACGCACGCCGTGCACGCACGCTCCCGATGAAGCGTGACCGTGCATCGGTGACGCGCGGCACGCCGAGGGAATTCAATAAAAAAGCCAGGAAACCTCACGGCTTGCGGCTCTAGCCGTATTAGAATAAACTGTGTCGCCACTGTAGGTTTAAGGTCAAAGACACATGCCCTCACGTCCGAGGGACACTGCTACAGTTGCTGCTCTTGAAATATTAAGTCCAGTAATGTGTGGTACTTTGTAGCACCACAACCCTCCACACACTGAGTACCCTGGTGTGCCATGCGGACACCATAGTTCACACACAGACACACAAAGACACACCCAGAGTCAGGAATATCTGTTAAACACTTAGGGACCTAAACCCTTAACTTCACAGTCACAATTTAACAAAGACATTCCCAGTAGGGGGTTAGATATCTAATATCAAATATACTCACCACCCAGTGGGAATGCTGCTTCTGACACCAATTGAAAGGTTCTTGTCAGTTAAAATGGGCCGGGGACCTAAGGTTGTCCCTCCCAGGCACCTGTAAGGTTCTTAAACTCAATACAGGCCGGGGACCCCAGGTCAGCCGTTCATGACTGGAAACAGTGTTGCTCTACCCAGAGAGACTTAACCACACCCTGGACTGTTGGACCTGGATCTGATGACATACGAGCGCTCTGGAAATGAAGAAAGAGACAGAGAGTGATTCTGATTCTTCATCTCAACTTTATTACGGAAAAGCAATACTATTTATAAAAGAAAATAAAGTGTTAATTAGAGGCGTAGATTTGAGGCAATTCAATATTAGCATATTACTAAAATGACAGCGTAGCTGGGGATTTTCCATTTAACCTTGGCTCCTGTAAACAAAGCTTGCGGTTAGGCCGAGAATGAGAAGTGCTGCAATTCCTGGCAAAGAGAAACCGCTAGCCTCTGGGGCTACTGCGGCTGCACTCTCTATCGCTGGCTCCCCAACATGGTCAATGTTGATGCCCGCCCCCTCCCCTTGTCCTTCCACTACCACCAGTGCTGGAATGACCTCTTGCACCCTGGCTAGACTAGTGGGCTCTGCAACTGCAGGTGAGCTTTTGTCTGGACAAAACAAAACACAAAACAGCGCACAATGCTCATGGTGAAGTAAGACAGAACAATTTATATTAAAAAGTAATTCAAGGTTCTGCGTACATCAGATAAAGGTAAAACAGGCATGTAACTGTAACTATGACAGTTGTTACCACTCAGGTATCAGGACACAGGAGAAGGCTGCAGCGGATCACCCAATGTCAGGAATCTGCAGTCATATCAGGCTGTGCTTTCATCTGCTGGGCTCTTTAGAAGCGGAGGGTTCCCTTTAGGCTTCCACGTAATCCAGGTAGATAAGTCCCAAGCTCCGTTTAGGAGTAGCTGGTAGAGGGACAGTCTCACCGGTCAGGGTCAGCTCTGCCTCCCACGCCAGCTTCACTTAGCAGCAAAGTGATAGAATACTAAGGGTACTAGTAGATCAATAAAAGTATAATTCCAACTAGTTTCGTAGCAACTATAAAGGCCACTTCATCAGGGTTCAAAACCACAAATTAAAACCTAAACAAATCTGTGTTCATGGCACAAAGTGATAAAACAGTTAATATGTGCATATGAACCCAGTGTTAGTTAGGACTGAAAAACACATAATACTGTAACTCCAAGTAAAAGATTCTCCATGTCAGCAGACTCTTTGTAGACCCTCATATGAAGAAAACAACACAAATGCAAGGATAAATTGCATTAACATTTACTTTAAGATGAGAGACAACACAAAGGGGATCATAACACACTCACACTCTCCCCGCTGGTAAGTAAACAAGAAGTGACTTCAGGCGCACTTCAACCCTTCTCCTTAGATAACAGCACCCGATGCGATCGTTCCACTTCTCAGTCAGGAACAGACCGCGATTGCCTCTGCCAGCATCTCTCACCCACAGTGGGGGCACTCCATCGCGTCACGGCTGTCTCAGCAGTCTCCTTCCAATCAGGGCTTCTCAGGAGATTGGGAACAGTGGCCTCAAAGCATCAAAAAAGGCCCAACAGGTATCGTCCAACCGGACTTCATGTTTTTTTCTTCATATGAGGGTCTACAAAGAGTCTGCTGACCTGGAGAATCTTCTACTTGGAGTTACAGTATTATGTGTTTTTCAGTGCTAACTAACACTGGCTTCATTTGCACACATTAACTGTTTTATCACTTTGCCCCATGAACACTGTTTTGTTTACTGTTCTGGGGATACCTGCCCCCTTATCCTTATGGTTGCACATTTTACATACATTGCATACCATTACATGTACAACAGGCAGGTCCCAGAGCTGACACTCTAAGTCCCCCAAACACAGCTCAGGGGCAACCAAGTGGGCTTAACCTTTATTAGTAAGCCTGGTTACCCCTTCACCATAACAGTGATGAAGGGGTTAGTAACCATTAGATTGTATTTTGTTTGTTTTCTTTCTGGCACAGAGTACATGGCCCTGCAGTATGATGACGAGGATGCCCTTGATGATGGCTGGTGTAAGTAAAAAGGTTTATGTACTTTATTGATGCTGGCTGGCTAATGTTTGATTTAATAAATTGGCAAATGAGCTATTATCCATATCTGGATAATAGTTATTTTGCCCATTACTGTACTGTATGTGTTGGGGGGAGCAGGGGGAGAGAGGTTTATTAATTTAAATGTTAGGCCAAAAATGTTTTCCAACACCATTGGTACCGCAGGCCATTGTGGACCCGGACATCACTTTAGGTCCCCCAGACACCCGCAAGGACCACCTGAGGACCCCGAGATACCCGTGGGGACTCCCAAGGGCTCCCAGACACCCGTGAGGACCACCTGAGGACCCTCAGACCTCCTGGGGACAACCTGTGGACCCACAGACACCCACAGGGACCACATGAGGAACCCTGGAACCCCCAGGGACTACCCAACTGCCCCCAGAACCCAGCAGGGACCACATGAGGACCCCCAGACACCCGTGGCCTCTGGTATCAATCATGTGGTGGTAGAGGAGGTGGGTATTAGTGTTTATTGTGAGTTACAGGGGTGGGTGAAGTATTTGGCCCTTGTTGGGTAGCTGGAGGGGTTAACCCCTTCATTGCCTTAGCGGTTAGCCGCTAAGTTAATGAAGTTGACTGTAAATACATTTTTATTGTATTGGATTCATGCAGGGGGTCTCTGGTGCTGATATTAATGGGTATCAGCTCCGGAGACCCGACATCAATCCGATGCAGAAAAAAATCATTTTTTTCCAAATCTTGTCTCGTAAGAGAATACCCCACAATAAAAGGAAAGATTTATGAAGGGCGTGTAACGGATCGGGGGACACGCGCCTCTCAGCGTGTCCCCGTCACCTCTGGTCCCATGGCGGATCTCTGCCCCGCTGCACCGCTCCCTCAAAGCCTTACCTCCTTCTCGGCAGACAGTTCCTCCGCGGCGCACGCCGCATCTGCACGCACGCGATCAGGGCGCGCGCACGGCAGCCTTACAGAAGGCGTGCGCACACGATCCTCTTACCGGTCCTCCCGTGCTACTGGCTCCTCCCCTCATCAGCTGCAGGCTATTACCAGGTATCTTCCCCCTGTCTCCCTTCCTACCTACCTGGACCTATCACTGCAGCCACTCAGCCAAGCCTCCGCTCCACCCCTTGCTATCATTGGCTCTCAGTCCATTATAACCCCTGTCTGCCCTCTCCGATGTCTCTCAGCATAGCTTCTCTGTGGCTCCTGTGTGCAGTAACTTGTGCTTAGCTCTCTGTTCCAGCTCCTTGTTCCTGACCCTGTCTCTGTTTGAATTTCCCTGGTTTGATCTCGGCTTGACTTTACTACGTGTACCTCTCAACCCCTGGACTCTGCTTTGGATCACACTACGCTGCCTTCTCCTGCCCCTGACCCTTGGCTCTTGGACATCTACTCGTCTACTTCTGGCACCCCGGACTTTGCAAGTATTAACGTTAACCATTTACTCACCAGGCCCGGCAATGCAATTTACCACACTCCGGGCACGTCCTCACTGCTATGGGTGCGTGTTATAACTTACCCACCTCAGTACTGGGGACTGTCCAGGTCTGCGGGCATACAGGAGTTACATTATGCTGAGCCCAACAAACGCAGACCCCCCTGAGGTGGGTTCAGGTGTCACTATGGATCACTGGCAATTTTTGAGCGACCAAGTTGATGATGTGGCGCAAAAACGTTCTTCACTCTCCTTGAGGGATACTCCAACTGTACCGTCCCCTCCTTCCCCACTACCTATGGGTAATCTGGAACCACGTAATCCACCTCCTAATCGGTATGCCGGAGACCCCCTTACTTGCCGGGGATTCTTGAACCAGTGTGATGTGCAGTTCGAAATGTCATCATATCATTTTCCCTCAGGTCGTTCACAGGTGGCCTACATCTATGCTCTACTTACTGGTGACGCGCTCGCTTGGGCTTCTCCCCTCTGGGAACACCGCTCAGACCTAACCCAGGACTTTCCAAAGTACCGGCGAGAATTCCAGCTTGTCTTCGATACGCCGGCACGTAGGGAGATTTCCGCTTATTCTTTGTTTCATCTATCCAAGGGTCGCAGGCTGGCTGCAAGATACGCGGTGGGGTTGTGCACCATCGCTGCAGAAACCCAATGGAACGATGAGGCTCTCGCCGCGGCATACTGGCAGGGTTTGTCTGAATCCCTCAAGGATGACCTTGCAGCACTTGTCCGTCCTTCATCTCTGGAGGAACTTATTGCTCTCAGCATCCGGATGGATCAGCGCATCCAAGAGCGACGCCATGATTGCCAGCGTCCTCGTTTACTGTCTCCTTTGCCTGTTTCTCCTAGGTCTCCTCTCCCAGACCTTCCTGCATTGGATGTCCCTGAACCAATGCAAATCGGTAGCCAACAGCTTCGGGCCGCTGAGAGAACCTGCCGCTGAGATGAGGGACTCTGCTATTACTGCGGTTCCCCGGAACACCAGTTACGTCGCTGTCCTCTGAAACCGGGAAACGAGAATGCCCAGTAAAGGTAGAGGGGCTTCTACTGGGTACTATTTCTCCTTCCCCCTCTTTTCCTAAAGAGCTACCGAAGAGAATATTTCTTCCCATAACTCTCGCTGCTCCCAATATCAAGGTAGAGATTGAAGCCTTCATCGACTCCGGGTCTGGTGGCAACTTTTTGGATCATGACTATGCCTGCAATAATCGTATCCTGTTAGTCAAGAAGAAGTTGCCCATCGGTCTGAAGGCTATCGACGGACGTCCGCTTCAACCTGCTTTCATTATTTGGGAATCTCACCATGACCACCGCGAATGGTCATAATGAAAACATCATCTTCGATGTCTTTCACTCTCCTACTGTACAGGTCATTTTGGGACTGCCGTGGCTCCAGCTTCACAACCCGTGGATTGATTGGACCAACGAACTACCTAACCAGTGGGCTACTACTTTGGAGAAGACGGTTCCTCCTCCCGTTGCCGTGCTCGCCGGTCTCCACACCTCCGCTCTTGCTCTTTCTTCCCTGCCAGAGGTTTACCACAACTTTTCGGATGTCTTTAACAAAACCCAGGCTGAAGTTCTCCCTCCACGCCGTCCTTACGACTGTCCCATCGAATTAATTCCTGGAACCATTCTTCCCAAATCTAAATCATACCCTTTATCTGTCCCTGAGTCCGAAGCTATGGCGACTTACATCGAAGAGAACCTTAAGAAGGGGTTTATTCGGAATTCCACTTCCCCTGCTGGGGACGGTTTCTTCTTCGGGAAAAAGAAGGATGGCTCTTTAAGGCCCTGTGTTGACTATCGTGGACTGAACAAGATTATAGTCAAAAATCGGTACCCTCTTCCCCTAATTTTCGAACTCTTTGATCGGCTTCAGGAAGCCTCTATATTTTCTAAACTTAACCTGAGAGGAGCCTATAACTTCATCCGAATACGAGATGGTGACGAATGGAAAACTGCATTTAATACGCGTTCTGGTCATTATGAATACCTAGTAATGCTGTTCGGCCTCTGCAATGCTCCTGCCGTCTTCCAAGAATTCATGAATGATATCTTATGGGACGTTCTGGGAATCTTCGTCATCGTATACTTAGATGACATCCTTATATTCTCCAAGAACCTGGAAGAACACATTCATCACACTAGGATGGTCCTTTCACGTCTGCGTGCTAACTGCCTCTATGCAAATATGGAGAAATGCCTCTTTCATCAATCCTCCACAGCCTTCCTTGGCTACATAATATCCGACAAGGGGTTTACCATGGATCCTGAGAAGTTGAAGTCTGTTTTGGATTGGCCGCTGCCGAACTCTTTGAAAGTCGTGCAGCGTTTCCTCGGTTTTGCTAACTACTATCGAACGTTCATCCGAAACTTCTGCACTATCGCATTACCCATTACGGCCCTGACCAAGAAAGGTGTTGATCACACAGCATGGTCTTCTGAAGCCATCAAAGCCTTTGAGTTCCTCAAAGGGGCTTTTGTCTCCGCTCCAATCCTTCGGCATCCGGATACTACCCTTCCTTTCACCCTGGAGGTAGACGCTTCTGACGTGGAGCTGGGGCAGTACTCTTACAAAGATCTTCTCCACAGGAAAAATTCTATCCCTGCGGATTCTTTTCCTGGAAATTCTCTTCTGCAGAGAGAAATTATGATGTCGGAAACCGTGAACTTTTAGCTATCAAATTAGCTCTACAGGAATGGAGACATCTCCTCGAAGGTACCAAGGAGCCAGTAGCCATCCTCACCGATCACAAACATTTATTATATATTGAGGGGGCTCGTCGCCTAGGATCCCGCCAAGCACATTGGGCATTGTTTTTCTCTCGCTTTAATTATACGATTTCTTATATTCCCGGTACCAAGAATATCAAGGCCGATGCTCTTTCTCGCCAATTCGCTACGGAGGAAGGATCTTATGAATCTTCTGAGACGATCCTTCCCACAAAACACATCATTTCTGCTAATAATTTTGATATTCTGGATGAAATCAATAAAGCTCAGGCTCATATTCCTAGGAGGTTTAAGGTGCCAGAAGGACGTCTGAACGCTGCTCCACGTTTTTGCCACAAAATCCTTGAGTGGGGGCATTCTTCGAGATCTGCATGGCATCCAGGCTTCAAGAGAACACTAGACCTTATCAAACGGACATTCTGATGGCCTAAAATGAACAAGGACATTTTTTACTTCACCAGGGTTTGTCCAGTATGTGCTCAGAGCAAATCCATCCGACACAAACCTTCTGGTCTCCTCCTCCCCCTTCCCGTTCCGGAGCAGCCTTGGAAGCATATGTCTATGGACTTTATTGTAGAACTTCCCAATTCTCACGGGATGAATACGATCCTCGTGGTAGTGGACAGGTTTTCTAAGCACACACATTTTATACCCCTCAAGGGTCTTCCTAATTCAGCTACCTTGGCTGACATTTTTTCTAAAGAGATTTTCAGGTTACATGGCGTGCCACTTTCCATTGTTTCTGACAGAGGTACGCAATTTATCACTAAATTTTGGCGAACCTTCTCACAAAGACTTGGCATCTCCTTGCTCTTCTCCTCGGGTTATCATCCGCAGATCAACGGCCAGACGAAAAGAATGAATCAAACCTTGGAGCAGTATCTCAGATGCTTTGTATCAGAATCTCAAGACAATTGGGTAGACCTATTACCCTGGGCAGAGTTCGCTATTAATTCCCTGAAGAACGAGTCCACGCAAGAGTCGCTTTTTTTCATTAACTACGGATACCACCCTAGCAGTCTTCCCCTCTACTCCCTCCCGTCTAGTGTACCTGCAGCAGACACTCACGTCTACAATCTACAGAATTCTTGGAAAAAGATTCAAAGAGCCTTACAAGGGTCCATCCAAAAACAAAAATCTAAAGCAGATCGGCAACGTCAGGTGGGGCCTCTATACAAACCCGGAAACAGGGTTTGGCTCAAGAAATATCAAACTCATAACTCCTTCTCAGAAGCTGGCCCCTAGATTTTTGTCCAAAATGTACACTTTCCGGACCGTCCTCAGAGACCTAATCCTGTCAACATTCAAGGACAACACGAGTATGAAGTCAAGTCCATTCTCGATTTGCGTTGGTCATGGGGCAGGCACCAATTCCTCGTTCATTGGAAAGGATATGGCCCGAGGAACGATCATGGCTAACTTGTCATCATATCCAAGCTACAGCTCTTCTCAAACAATTCCTTCAGAAATTTCCTCACAAACCTTGGGAGGATCGTCCGGAGTCCGATCCTCAAGGGGGGCGTACTGTAACGGATCAGGGGACACGCGCCTCTCAGCGTGTCACCGTCACCTCCGGTCCCATGCCGGCTCTCTGCCCTGCTGCACCGCTCCCGCAACGCCTTACCTCCTCCTCGGCAGACAGTTCCTCCATGGTGCACGCCGCATCTGCACGCACGCGAACAGGTCGCGCGCACGGCAGCCTTACAGAAGGCGCGCGCACCCAATCCTCTTACCGGTCCTCCCGTGCTACTGGCTCCTCTCCTCATTGGCTGCAGGCTATTACCAGGTATGTCCCCTCTGTCTCCCTTCCTACCTACCTGGACCTATCACTGCAGCCACTCAGCCAAGCCTCCGCTCCACCCCTTGCTACCATTGGCTCTCAGTCCTTTATAACCCCTGTCTGCCCTCTCTGACGTCGCTCAGCATAGCTTCTCTGTGGCTCCTGTGTGCAGTAACTTGTGCTTAGCTCTCTATTCCAGCTCCCTGTTCCTGACCCTGTCTCTGTTTGGATTTCCCTGGTTTGATCTCGGCTTGGCTTTACTACGTGTACCTCTCAACTCCTGGACTCTGCTTTGGATCACACTACGCTGCCTTCTCCTGCCCCTGACCCTTGGCTCTTGGACATCAACTCATCTACTTCTGGCACCCCGGACTCTGCAAGTATTAACGTTAACCCTTTCCTCACCTGGCCAGGCAATGCAACTTACCACACTCCAGGCACACCCTCACTGCTATGGGTGCGTGTTATAACCTTACCCACCTCAGTACTAGGGACTGGCCAGGACTGCGGGCATACAGGCGTTACAGGGCGCAATTCAAATTGTTTATAAACTTTATATACTTTATATATCACCTTGAGTGACCATAGACAAAAGCATTTACAATAATATTTACTCACCCATCTGTCATTGTTTGCAAATGCTCACAGTTAAGTGCAAATACGAGTACTTGGATAATGAGTAGTTTATTGCCTTACAGCATAGAATATGATCATAAGCGAAAGTCAAATCATAGACTCTGCTATGGGAGGTCCCATGCAGGTTTTAGAAACACTTTTCATATTCATAGTCTAACATTGATTAATAGGCAGATTATGATGACGTGACGCATACATTCAGTGATTAAGCCTATCATTTTAAAGGTCACTAAATATTAGTAACAACTGCTCAAAAACAACTTAGTACAACAACAAAGTACATCAGGGTACATCAAAATGAAAACAACAAAGTATGTCAGGGTATATCTTATCGCTATACTTCTGTGCTACAATAGAATATTGTGACAGATCTAATACAGAGCATTCTTCCTGTATTGTCCAGGTAAATAAGAATTTCAATCAGATTTAGAACCATGCAGCTGATTATGACAGATCAAATATGATCATTCTTCCTAGTATTGTACAGGTTATTAAGAATTTTAATCAGTGTTAGGCCCTGCTTTGGTCATGCCTTGTAAGTGGCAGCAGGCTTAAGATGCTTTGGCCAAAGGGTTAAACTAAATTACCCTTTTTACAAGAGAATATATAGGTATTGCACTGTGTATTTGTGCCATTGGATGTAGCACTGGGCTCTGTTTGTGTTTGTTTATAGTATATATTGCCATGCCCAGTGACACTCCGTTTTGACAATTATACACACACACACACACACACACACACACACACACACACACACACACACACACACACACACACACACACACACACACACATACATACATACATACATATATATATATATATTTTTGAAGAACGCTCAGATATATATATATATATATATATATATATATATATATATATATCTGAGCGTTCTTCAAAAAGGTCTTAGTTTTGTACCGACCAGTATCCAACGCAGCTTTAACTGGGAAGTGGACATGTATAAGTTTCACCGACAGCTGAGACTTAAAGATTTTTTCAGTAAGCAGCCCCAACATAGTGCCTCATTGGATACTGGTATGTTTAAGTGCAGTAGCAATTTTGATCCACAGATCAATAACCACAGTATTTCTGCCTTTATGAATGTGTAGCCAGGTCCCCCTCTGCCCGTCGCCGTAGACAAAGGTCTTTTTTCATTATCTCTTTGGGCAGTGAAGCTATCAATTTATGTATGATTATACTTACTTGTTATATTAATATGCTTTCACTATACCCTTACAACATAATGCAACTAACTATGAGGATCTTGATAATCTGATATCTTAGGTTACCTTCAAATTGTTTTTAAAATTATTTTTTAACTGGTTTTATTAGCTTTATGTTTTTCCTCATTACGAGTGTTTTTATTTTTTATTGTTCATGTTAATAAAGATGTATTTGTTTTGTAGTATGTACACCACGTTACGCATTAGGCCTGGTTGCCTAGTTGCGCTTAGCATGTTGACCTTTTTGGTCACATGTCAGTCAACGGAGTGACGTCACGCGCTTTTCCTTATCGAGTGGGAGGCACTAGCTACGGGTGCGTTTTGTTTACGCGCGAGCAGTGTTTCTCCCACCCCTTTAGCGCATGACGCGACCCCAGGTTACTGACTATGCAGCGTGACTACGCGACTGTGCGTCACAGGTTAGGGGTCACCCACCCGACACACGTGACGTACGCGGAAGTGCTCCGCTACTGGCCTACACGCTTATGTGGTGAGTATAAATTGCACTCCATGGGTTATTGTTGTATTCACCTTGATAAAGGACTGTAGAGGTCCGAAACGCGTAGGTGTGTTTGTTAATTTGTTCTGATCCAATTAAACAGCTTATTTTTTGGTACGTATCCCTATTGGTGTTATTGCTGTACTCACAGCTGGATTCGGTGCTTCGTTTTTCCTCCATTTGTCTTTCTTCAAGAATACCCTTCACGGATGCACACTCAACCCTGGGACATTGGAATTGATTGGACTTGCTGCCTATAGTGGATGAAGATTCCCAAGTGAGTTCGTTCCTCTTTTGCCCATATCATTGTGTCATTTATAGGATGTTTCATCTACCGGTCACCTGCTGGTGTTACTGATATTTTCCTTACTACCTGGCTTGTGGGATTATCATTACCGGGCTGCATCCTAGAGACACTTCATATATTCATTCAAGGGTTGTTTTCCATTTCAAATACCCATTTTTGGCTTCATGTATTGTCTTGAGAGCACCACACACATCCCCCTTTTTTAACAAAAATGACTTTAGATTCGAGAGAAATATGTTTTTGCAGCTCAGTGGCACCGCAATGGGGTCTAATATGGCGCCCGCCTATGCTAATTTGTACATGGATATGTATGAACACACTCACCTCTTACATGATGCTCCTCATGCATGTTGTATCAAGAAATATCTACGGTACATAGATGATATATTTTTAGTATGGGACGGACCTGAGTCTGCGCTCTTGGAATTTATTGAATATCTGAATCAAATTCCCTCTACGATTCGTTTTACAGCACAATTTAGTAACACTGAGATCTCATTTCTGGACACCATTGTGTATAGGGCCAATGGAGTCCTGGCTACTAGACTCTATCATAAAGATACGGATAAAAATACACTTTTGTATGCTACCAGCCATCATCCGACATCACTCAAGAAAGGACTCCCTTTTTCTGAATTGCTTAGAGTGAAGCGTATTATCTCGAACCCAGATGAGGTAGAACCTGCACTTTTGGACATGGCACAGCGTTAGCGTGACAGGGGCTATGGCCATAAAGATATTGAAGATGCCCTTAGAAAGTAAGATGCATTGACAGAGAGGTATTGTTACAATCACATGTTAACAAATCCACGCAGGAACGATGTCATTTTGTCAGCACTTTTTCTACTGCGTCTGGTCGCATTAAACGCAGCATACATAAAAACTGGCATATTTTATCCAATGACAATCACATTGGAACAATCTGTAAAGATCCTCCTCTACTTTGCTATAGACGTGGCCGGAATCTAGGGGACATGCTGACGCAAACAGATCCGGTCGACAAATATGCACTTACCAAGTCTTGCCTCAACAGAAAACCTGGATCATATCGTTGCCATGGATGCACCAATTGTGGGTTTATGCAAACGGGTTCCAGTTACTCTCACCCTCATAGTGGGGCTCAAATTAGGATCAAACATTTTCTCAACTGTGAATCGCGCTTTGTTGTTTACATGATAAAATGCCCATGCGGTCTCCACTATGTGGGTAAAACCTCACGTATGTTAAAGGAAAGGATCGCGATTCATTGTTCTCTATTAGAAAGGCATTGAACAGCACTGGTGGCAACACTGAGCTTAAATATCTACCTGTTGCTAGACACTTTAAAGAAATGCGGCATTCTCTGGCTACTATTCGCTGTATGCCCATTCTTCAGGTGCAGCCACCGCCATGAGGTGGGGAAAGAAATAAGATTCACTTGCAACAGGAAGCGAGATTGATTTATGAGCTCAGGACTATTTCACCACATGGACTCAATGAGGACTTAAAGCTGGGCTGCTTTCTGTAATATTTGATTTCTGTAATACTTTATTGCATGTGATCTCCATAGTACTGTCAATTTTCTTCCATGTTCCCTTACCCTGTATGTTTTATTTTTGTTCACATCTTTGCACTGTGGTGTCTTCACCACTAGGTGACCCAGGTCTGACTGCTATCAGCATTACATCATATGACTTAACACTGTGAATCAGGATGTCCATAGTTGTGAGGTATTTTTGTCTTTTAAACTTTATGTGTACATATTAGTTTCACAGCTTTCATCTAATGTTTCTTAGCCTTAGATGTCTATAGGAAATTTGCATTAGCACAGCTAGCAATTTAGTGATTGCATGGACATTCTTTCAGCAGTCAGTTTGCACTGTTATCATATGCGCCACCAGGGGCGCTGTTGTAATTTGATTGTGTATATGTGTTTTTTCAGTGGGACATGCTGCGCGCGCACACCCCCTTGTCAGCAAGGACGCCACCGGGTAGTTAGGCGCAGGGCCTGCCTCGCGATCGGATCTATGCGCATGCGGAACTCTTCCCTCATTGACGCGGTTGAGCGGCCATCAATTATATACAATAGGATATGTTGCGCGCGCATTCCTCATCTTGCCGGCAAAGACGCCATTGGGTTGGTAGACGCAGGGCCCGCTCTGCGATCATATTTGTGCGCATGCGTTACCTTTCCCTCACTGACACGGTTAAGCCGCCAACAGTTATATACAGGTACAGAGGCTCCATATGCGATGGGAAGCCTAAGCAGACTCATAGTTCCTACAGGTTGCAAAGCCCGTGATCGGGTGTCAGGTGACGTATGGGCATAGATGTTGTCATTAAGCACGTCCCCCATGACTTACTGTACCTTAGAAGCAGTTATCCCATTGGTGCTGGCTAGTTACGTTTTTTTCTATTGGTGCTTGTTGGAGGTGGGCTGTACCTGGGATGGTTAATTCGGTTTTCTAATTGGTTTCAGGTGTTTTGTTGCATGATACTGGGGGTATATATGGGGGCTTAGAACAGTCACTTGTTGCACAGCCCTGAGGAAGGTCCTTCTACGAGGACCGAAATGTTGGCGGCCCTGTGTTCACAATACACACTTTTTGGATTATTACTGTGGTGTGCTGTCTTTTGTCATCAGGATCCCCCTGGTTACCATATGTCTAGATGCTTCATATGGGACAAGCATCTGCCTTCTAACAAACGTGAGTGCAAACCTCCATACCAATGACTATATATATATATATATATATATATATATATATATATATATATATATATATATATATATATATATGTATATACGAACAACAAGAAAAGAAAGCGCCCGATCCTAGTGCAACATGAAAAATACACTTTAATAAAATATAGTAGGTCCAACAATAATACACTCACAAACGAATAAAAAGTTAAAGCATGTAATGAGTATACTCATTCGCCACCGCACGATGATGTCGCTCCGTATATATGTATATATGGGGCTTACAGTGGCGACAACCTTTATTCTAACTCGGCTAGCTCCGCGAATTTCAGATTATCCCTGTTATGTGCGGTTTTGTGTCTTTTTCGGCCAGAGTGAATTGCGTTATTTTCGTGGCCGTGATTTAAGCATTTTATTCTCGCTGGCTGCAGCTGTTGTTAGAAACCATACACTGTATCATTGCATACAGTATATTATTGTACCTGCCCTGTTAGAGGGTATAGAGCTACAGTAGCCTAGAATTTATTTGGGATACAGTACATACAGTACTCCTTTTTGGTCTACCCTTCTACCCATCCTCCACCTAATTTTTAATTCGCCGCTAACGTAGGATTTGGGTTCCTGGTTTCTGCTCATTCTGACTTAGCCACGCTGGTTTGAAACGGCTTTCTCCGCCATTCCAGTCAATGATAGGACCCTCCTCGCCGGCGTGACCCTTTCTCGCCGCCATTACTGGTCGGACCCTGTTGGGGTCAAGTGAGGGGGTTCCTAACATCTAGGGGCAAAATTAATTTTATTTCTAGGTGCCCTAGAACAGAAGTTCCCACGCCAATTAACCTAGTTCCCACGCCAATTGCGCGATCATTGCTCTTTTCTGACAATGTTGCCGATCTTGCGGCTTTGCGGTCTGTACTGTGAGACAAATCAACATGTTCTTTAATTGGTGGAGTCAGTACAAAAACATTTATTTACAAATACTGTACAATGTTGAAACATTTTAAGTGCACAGCAATTCAAAACATCAACAGTACAGTCCTAGAGGGCAGCAAACAGGGCAGGTTTTCAGGGCAACCTTGAAAACCGTGCCTGTTTGCGGCCGCCAGGGACTGGAGTCGTGCATGTCCTGTGTAAAAAAACACACAACAACGCTTTGCTCATTTTCTGCAGTTACTGTAGTCATTGTGTTTTTAATCCGTCCCCCCGTCAATCGGCTGACTGCGCCTGCGTGTACTGTAATCCTTTTAGAGATGGGAGCTTGTTGTTTACAGCGCATGAGTCAATCTACCAACCCCCTCTCTCCACAGACTCGTTAATCTTCTGACTATTGCCATTGTGTTGTTAATCTGCCCATAGCCGAGCGACAAAGCTCAGTGCACCTGCGTGTAATCACACCATCCCTCCCCCCCCAACCCTTAGAGGCTTTTGGAAAATCCCCTCTCGAATTCGAAATGCAATTGTAAATGAAATCTGATGTGCACAGCATTGTGAGATTTCAGAGTAAAAAAAACATTAACTGATTCATGTTGTGTTGTCATTCATTCTTATACTGTCGGGAGGGGGGTGGGGGGTGTGGTTGTTGTCAATGAGTATGGTTAGCGGGAAAGTGAATAAATATTTATTTTATTTTGGCAGGACCCAAAAAATAGAAATATAAAAATAATCATGAATAATACTGTACATACAGTACTGCAGCCTTTATTAAATTCTTCTGGCAGATTGAAATCGGAGAAACATTTTCAAAACATTTGTAAAACATGGTGAAACAAGAAAAATGGAAATTTATATGAATATAAATTAATAATATATATGCTGTATATAGACAATCTACTGTTTGTTTTTGGTGCCTGAGGCACAGGGAGTTAAAGTGACTTTCTTTTTACTGTATGTACTGTATTTGGGGTTGTATTTGGGGGTTAATTGATCAAATTATTATGATGAACTGCCTTTTGAAATTACAGTACTGTTAACTATATTAGCCACACACCTCCAGAGTCATTAATTTTCTGCAGTTACTGTAGTCATTGTGTTTTTAATCCGTCCCTAGCCAAGCGTCTATCGGCTGACTGCGCCTGCGTGTACTGTAATCCTTTTAGAGATGGGAGCTTGCTGTTTACAGCGCATGAGTCAATCTACCAACCCCCTCTCTCCACAGACTCGTTAATCTTCTGACTATTGCCATTGTGTTGTTAATCCGTCCATAACCGAGTGACAAAGCTCAGTGCGCCTGCGTGTAATCACACCACCCCCCCCCCCCCCAACCCTTGGAGGCTTTTGGAAAATCCCCTCTCGAATTCGAAATGCAATTGTAAATGTAAATCTGATGTGCACAGCATTGTGAGAATTCAGAGTAAAAAAACATTAACTGATTCATGTTGTGTTGTCATTCATTCTTATACTGTCGGGAGGGGGGTGGGGGGTGTGGTTGTTGTCAATGATTATGGTTAGCGGGAAAGTGAATAAATATTTATTTTATTTTGGCAGGACCCAAAAAATAGAAATATAAAAATAATCATGAACAATACATACAGTACTGCAGCCTTTATTAAATTCTTCTGGCAGATTGAAATCGGAGAAACATTTACAAAACATTTGTAAAACATGGGGAAACATGAATAATGCACATTTAGAGGAATTTTATTTAATAATATATACTGTAATGTACTGTATAATATATATACTGTACTGTATACTGTATATACTGTATAGTAATATTATTTTTCCCATCTTTATCTTTTCCTCATTCTGTCTACAGTACAGTAGTTCATTGAAAGAGGAGAGGTTTTGTGTACATCATTACTGCTGTTTATATACTGTACATTTTACTGTACAAACAGATTTGAGTGGACACAAAAACCCACCTCCCCCCAGGCCACCCGTTTTTTCCTGAAACAACAAGAAAACAAAAAATTAGTGCAGTTACTGTATGTGCGTACTGTATTATGGCATTGTGTGATGTGATTATGGCTACTGTACATGGCTGGTGCTGCTTTCTCTGGAAAGACAAAAATTGAGCAGTTACTAGGTAGTTACTGTAGTACTGTCAAACTAGTCTACTGTATACTGGAACTACTGTAAAGTCTGACTACTGTTAAATTCTATGTACTGTACTAGAACCAGATGGCTGGTGCTGCTCTCTCTGTAAAGAAAAAACTGTAACTACTGTATACTCAGACTATCTGGAAAGAATAAATCTGTGCCATACTTACCTGTATCAAACTGTACTTACAATACTACAGCACAGTACTACTTTCCTGATGCTTGCCCATTACGCGCGATGACAATGGGCAACACAGTGGCAATATGGTCTATATATTTATTGCAGCGTTCCACGGTGAGTACATCGTTCCAAAAACTCAGTATGACTTTCAACAACTCGTCCTTTTTGGAGGGTTTCGCCACTTTACGGATATGGTCCTTCAGCTGATGCCAGACCATTTCGATCGGATTGAAGTCTGGCGATCTGTCATTGGAAAGATAGGACAATTGGTTTAAGAGCTAAAAACAGTGGGGAACAAAAATGGGACACGGTCTACTGCACTTACTCCGCTGGCGTCTTCATCCAGTTGATGCCGCGCTCAAGGATATGCGCCGTTGACGCGGTGTGCTTGGGATCGTTGTCCTGGTAGAAGCGGTGACCATTGGGGAACTCGCGTGTGATGTATTGCACAATGTTGTCTTGGAAGAAAGCTTTATTCATGATTCCTATAGCAAGAAAAGAAAAGTGCTCAAAAAACTGCACAATAGTACAGTACAGTGCATACGGTAAGGCGACAGTAGTAAAGTACAGTGCATTAGGCAAAATTATACTGTATTTGACAAATTTTACCTTCAAAGATGACAATGCAACCCGGTCCATGCCTAGAGATGGCACCCCACACATGCAGCTTTGTGGGGTGTTTTGGCCGCGGCTTCAAAGATATGCAGCCTTTTTTGTGGAACGCAAAGCTTGCAAATCTCTCCAGCGACACAGTAGACTAATCAGTGAAGATGCAATCCTGGAAATTCTCCCCACTGTCGATCCATGCCTGGGCCTGGACAACTCTTTTGATTTTGTTTGCGTCCCGTATCATGGGGTACGCTCTGTAATGACAAGGAATAAAAAAATTTAACTGCACAGTACAGTACAGTACAGTTTCCTAAACAACACTTTTACCTCCTGTACTGTCCAGTACTAACCTCACACGTCCATATTTCCATCCAATGCTGCGTCTCATCTTCTTTATGCTGCTCTCGGATACAGTCAGATTGTGCTTTTCCTGCAGAGTGTATTTAACCCTTAATGCACTCCTCTCATCATTCTCCTCACTTATTTTGTCCACCAGAAGAGTTGTCTCCCTACAATGTAAAGAAAATATATTGTTGTACTAGAAATATAAATATACAAAATATATATACTGTTGTACTAGAAATATAAATATACAAAATATATATACTGATGTACTAGAAATATAAAGATACAAAATATATATACTGTTGTACTAGAAATATAAATATACAAATATATATATATACTGTTGTACTAGAAATATATATATACAAAATATATATACTGTTGTAATATACATATAAATATACAAAATATATATACTGTTGTACTAGAAATATAAATATACAAAATATATATACTGTTCTACTAGAAATATAAATATACAAAATATATATACTGTTGTACTAGAAATATAAATATACAAAATATATATACTGTTGTAATATAAATATAAATATACAAAATATATATACTGTTGTACTAGAAATATAAAGATACAAAATATATATACTGTTGTACTAGAAATATAAATATACAAATATATATATACTGTTGTACGATAAATATAAATATAGAAAAAATGTATACTCTTGTACTATAAATATAAATATACAAAATATATATACTGTTGTACTATAAATATAAATATACAAAATATATATACTGTTGTCATATAAATATAAATATACATCCTATATATACCGTTGTACTATAAATATAAATATACAAAAAATGTATACTGTTCTACTAGAAATATAAATATACAAAATATATATACTGTTGTAATATAAATATAAATATACAAAATATATATACTGTTGTACTAGAAATATAAATATACAAAATATATATACTGTTGTACTAGAACTATAAAGATACAAAATATATATACTGTTGTACTAGAAATATAAAGATACAAAATATATATACTGTTGTACTAGAAATATAAATATACATCCTATACAGTATATACCGTTTTATAAATATACTTACGCGTTAGTTACCGTTGGTGCCCTTTTGCATTCTCTGTTTTTTCCGTGTGCATGATAGCTCACGGTGGTTGCTGGCACAACGAGGCCAGAAGTAGCTAACCAGCGTTGGATATCAGCAATTCGGTGTCCGCTCATTTACATCTCCTTAATTTGCATGCTGAGATCCTTTGAAATCTTTTTAACAGGCATTGCTGCGAGTAGAAAGAAATACAAACACAAGAATGTATATTCAATGTTTAGTCGATGTGTATTCAATGTGCAGGGAATCCACAAAATGGATGGTGTATTTATACGGTAATTACTAACATTAGAGTACGCCCACTTTCAACACTTGTACCTGGTCGCCATGCATAAAAGGTTACACACTTTGCATAGCCCACCACTCCATGATCTTTATCTGAACTTGCCCTTGTGCATTACTGTATGCCACCTGCTTCCATGGACCGACCCCGTTTCTATGGACGCAGGAACCCACTCGCCTCTGCCGTGCCTGTCATGCTGAAAAAGCAAAAGGCAGCAGCCGTTTCCACGCCAAGGCAAAAGCGACAGGCTAAGGCCAATAAAGAAAACCTTCCGCTGACCCCAAAGGCTAAGGGTTTTCATAGACGTAAGCCTCATTATGTGAAGAAGATATACGGTGATGTGCTCTCTACGCAAAACGAATGGCAGCCAACCCATCGAACCCGCAGACCACTTCCTCACATATGCTTCGACGACTCTGCTGTAACTGTCCCGGAAATCTTGATCCCGTCTTCTCCACCCCTATCTTCTCCGGTTCTATCCAAAGACGCTGCCGCCTCTGAAATCCACGGGTCACTGTCTCCTTTGCTCTTGGACGACTCCGCTTCTCGCCCGGAAATCCAAAGGTCACTTTCTCCATCCCTCTTCGACGACGCTGCCGTTTCTCCTCTACCGGGTATCCACAGGTAACCTCTTGCACTCTTCCTCGATGTCGCTGCCGCTTCTGTCCATGGAACCCCCATCTCATCTTCCGTTGCACCCATCCCCCCAGATGTCCAGACGCCATGCACAAGCAGCTCATTAGACCGGATCCTGAATGGGATAAGTGTGGATCTCCCCGGGAATTCTATTGTGCTGGCAAAGATAGATTAGATTCTGGAGACAATGCTAAATGTGGAGCAACGGATGCTACAAATGGATCAATGGATGGAGCAGCGGATGCAGAAGATAGAGGCTGACATAGCGGGCATAAATTATTTGCTCGGTGCTAATGCCCCTGTTTCCCTGACGCCGGAGCAGGGGGGTGACATGGATGTGATGAATGGGACCTTCACCCCCCTTCCATCACCAAGCACAGCCCCTCCACCAGAAGATGTAGTGTACATGTATGCCGTTGAGGAGGAGGATAACATGACAACCCCGTCAAGACCACGCCAGGAGACAACACAGCGACCACGACTGGAGGAAACCTTCCTCCCAGACAGCCTACCATCGCCCGTCGCCTCAAGCACATCCGCTCCCAAAAGACCTACACCCGCTCGCATCGAAACGGTGCCCGACATCACCCTATGCGATCTGCCACCGAAGCTCAGGGAGAAGTATAGGGTGATGAGTGCTGGTGCACCCCACATGTATGCCTTGTTCATATTTAAGCACCATGTTCCCTACATGTTGTACTGCGAGTGGGCTTTCAAAGTGAACTACGATGGGAATCGCGCAAAAAAGGCGCTTCCTGCCAATTTAAGGAAAAACATTCGGGAGGAATTGCGGCGCTTTTATGCAGTTACAGATCCTGTAATGAGAGGCGTTCGCGACTGCATTAATGGCGTTTTGTGCCATGCAAGGAGTCGGCCTTGGATGGACAATGTGGAGGACTTTGTGTGAGACCATACTGTTGTGCTGAACTGTTTTTTAAATTATATTTATATATTTATACTGTATTTTAAAGATATTAAAGAATGTATTGTATTTCAAACATGTGACTGTAAACCATACTGACTGACAAATGTTTTCACACATGTACTGTAGCAGTAAACCATACACCTGTTGATGTTTTGAATTGCTGTGCACTTAAAATGTTTCAACATTGTACAGTATTTGTAAATAAATGTTTTTGTACTGACTCCACCAATAAAAGAACATGTTGATTTGTCTCACAGTACATTGTGTCTTACTGCACTGTTTTTTTTACTGCCAGACCGCAAAGCCGCAAGATCGGCAACATTGTCAGAAAAGAGCAATGATCGCGCAATTGGCGTGGGAACTAGGTCAATTGGCGTGGGAACTTCTGTTCTAGGGCACCTAGAAATAAAATTCATTTTGCCCCTAGATGTTAGGAACCCCCTCACTTGACCCCAACAGGGTCCGACCAGTAATGGCGGCGGGAAAGAGTCACGCCGGAGAGGAGGGTCCTATCATTGACTGGAATGGCGGAGAAAGCCGCGCTGCTTTGAAACGGCTAAGTCAGAATGAGCAGAAACCTGGAACCCATAACTCCTGTTCTGTTCAACCTAGAGGGCTCAGATTCGGTCACCATGTAGTCCTAGTTTAGGCAGGATTGCATGGCAAATGGCGACCCTATAGTGGCAACGGAATGGAGTCGGTGTAATGGTAAACTTTAGGTTTCTGCCATTGACTTGCATGGCAGAAAAAAAGCCGCTTTTGTAATGTGCTTTTAAACTGTACTTTTGGATCTCCGGTTTCGGGGGTCGTGGAAGGCTGATACAGTATTTGGCCACTATGGCAAGGGTACTTCCGCATGAGGACCAGGCAAATTTCGACCCACTCAGACCCACAGAACGGATTATTTTAAATTATATTTATATATTTATACTGTATTTTAAAGATATTAAAGAATGTATTGTATTTAAAACATGTGACTGTAAACCATGCTGACTGACAAATGTTTCCACACATGCACTGTAGCAGTAAACCATACACCTGTTGATGTTTTGAATTGCTGTGCACTTAAAATGTTTCAACATTGTACAGTATTTGTAAATAAATGTTTTTGTACTGACTCCACCAATAAAAGAACATGTTGATTTGTCTCACAGTACATTGTGTCTTACTGCACTGTTTTTTTTACTGCCAGACCGCAAAGCCGCAAGATCGGCAACATTGTCAGAAAACAGCAATGATCGCGCAATTGGCGTGGGAACTAGGTAAATTGGCGTGGGAACTTCTGTTCAGGGCACCTAGAAATAAAATTCATTTTGCCCCTAGATGTTAGCAAACTGGCACTGTATACTGTAGAACACACACAATGTAAATGATACTGTACTGTACATGTAGAATAAATGCATAGTTTTATTTTTCGGGTTTATTACACAGGAACAAGGGCATAAAAACTGTAGGGGTTTTAAATCCGATTCAGCAATGTGCAGGCATTGTCACACAACGAGATATTATCCATCGAAATCCCCCCATTAGCCGTTTTCATTTCTGAGGAAACACAAAAAGAAAAGTTTTAATGTACAGTAATGGTCAGCCCCATAAAGAAGTACCCAGCCAGCCCTACCAATAATTTTCTCCTGTTCACATGTGCATGCGCCTAGCGTTCCACCAATAGTTCAGTATCTGCAGTGCAGTACTGTAGAAGCCGCTCAGCCAATGATATTGCTTACAGGAGAATCGCTTGACTTTGGAATCGCACCGATATTTACAGTATGCAGTATTGTAAAAAAAAAAAAAAAAACACAGAAAATAATACGGCAACAATACTCACCATAGAATTTCCCATTCAGCTGGCGCCGGCGCCGGTCCACTGCCGGTCCAGCTTTCTTGATCATCCACGTCGATAGTTTGCAGCGGGACTAGTCCACCTATAGTCAGCTGGTGAGGCTGGAAATCGCTTAGGTACATGCAAGCTTCATCAAAACTGCACGCGAAATCCGGCTCAGGCTCAGGGTTGTCACTGACGGTGGGACCGTTATCGGAAGCCAGCGCTGGTGCATTGCTTGGCAGCGACTGTCGTTTCTTAGTTGGTTTTAACATGACCCTTCGCCTTTTGCCGCCTTCATGATCATAGATACCGGAAAAACCCGGTGATACACACCAATACCCTCCAACAAATTGTGGCTCAAGACGATGAAAACAGGGGTCGCTACATAACCTTTTCCTTATTGCACGCTTCACGTATGAGGAGTTGGCGAAAATTTGTAAAAGTCATAGTTTTCGATAAAATACTGATAAATTTGAACAACTGTTGCCATCTTATCCTCTGTTGCATTAATCGCGGCACATATCAAATACGCGTAACTTCTGTAGGGTTTTTGGAAAGCGGGCTGCAATTGAACACTTATGGCGGGCGGGTCTCTGGAGAATACTGTAACCAAAACTGGTCTTTGTCTTTCTTTAAAAGGAAAAGCCTAAATTGATACATTTTTGCAACCTCTCCCTTCAGTCCCAAGGCCAAGTTACAATAGCACACTGTGGTACAGTATCTTTTTTAAACGAAACACCTGCAAGCCGACACATTACTGAAGCGCATGCGCATTACAATTCATGAATTTCTGCCATCTGGCGGACACGCGAAAGCATTGCAGCCTATTAAATCCGAACCATTATCAATAAACCCATCAACCGCGCGTCAACCGGGCATGACCCGTGGCTGGGAAGGCAAAACGAACGCTGCATGCCACACGTGAAGAGCGTCGCATTCCAGGTACAAGCCAGGGAAAAAACGGTGATTTGTTAGAATAAAGGCTGCCGCAGCAGTATATGAACTTACTGGGTATTTGTGTGTTTTGTCAACAATAGAATATGTCTTATTCTTATTTGTATCAGTATAGTTCTTGGCATTGAGCCATAAGCATAGAGTGAAATCTACTGTCAGCGAAACTCATCCTTACAAAACAAACAAACAAACACATTCTTTCACACAGATCTGGTCATGACATTGAAAATGGATTCTGTACACAACCAACAACCTCATCTCCGAGACACCCCAAAGCCATTTCATCAAAACGTCATCCATTTCAACAATATGTTAATTTCAACAATATTAGATCAACACATCAAAAAAGAAGAAAACACTTTTTATAAATGTAGCAACTTTCCCCCACCCTCTGGGAGATGTGTAGCTACATTGTGTGTAGGGTGCAATACCTGTGGCTCACAGGAGGCCTGAGGACCCTCTGCTGCTTGGAGCCTGGGGTGTATCCTGGAACTATAATCGGTAGCGCCACCACCTGTGCGGGATTCTATAGTGTAGAATGACCACATCACAGGACACAATAAATATACACACTTAGTAAAGCAGAACAGTTTTGCTATAGGCAACTAATATAGTTACAGCCTACCCACCAGGACTCGCACGGCCGTACCTTCCAATACTCTGCCCCCCTCTCAATTTAGTCACTGTCCCCCAAAGTACCTAGGGGCCCTTGGGCACCCAACCAACCCAGTGTCCACAAGGTAAATCCCTCCACCCAATGTGTGGTACAGCTCTGCCCACTAATGTGTGAAGGTGAGTTGGTGCACTTAGTTGGGTACCTGTCGGGTATGTACACACACAGGCATGCCGATGCCGTGATGAAAGGATCAACGGCTCCAAGGAATACCCACGGAACCTCCGCCTCTACAGTGGGTGGGTCCTGCATGGATTGTATTACCTTTGATAGTCTCTGTAGTAGATGGGTGTCTGGTCCCAGAGCACCTGAGGCCAGGAGGCAGCTGCATCCTGGCTGTGTCCCTCACTTTAATACTACAGGGGCAGCATCCCTAACTATGGGCCTGTTCCTGCAGCAACCACAAGCTGAGGGGAGTTGGGGTCTAGCTGGGGCCTAATAGGGGGTATCTGGCCTAGTTCAGGTGCCACAGACACCTGCACATATAACCTACCCCTTCCTTGTCCCAGCTCTGACTTGAGTGGCTCACAGCATGCCAAATGTATCAATTCTGTGAGCAGGGAATCTCTGCAGCCCTATAGGCTGATGCGTGCCATGTGGTCTCTTGCCCCTATGCATTGTGGGGGCTATAGTTCCCCGCGGAGCCCATTACAGAGCTCGCTCACGCGCATACTTCTGTGAGCTGGCGGCTGATTGCCCTCTCTGCACTACGAGCCTTGACGTGGAGGTTCTGTTTGGAGCACACATCCCAGCAGGCGGTGACTATATGTTCACGATATGCTCTTTAAATTGATATGTTTGTGAGTGAGCTTTTTACCCCCCTTTTCCCTTTTTTATAATAAATGTGTATACAGTTTCACACTATGGGCCGTGTGCTTTTCTTGTTTTTTTTTAGATTTCCACTGGAGGTGGTTCTCCCGTCTGGAAAGCAGCCTATGCCCGGAATTGGACACACATAATATTTTTTATCTGGGACTTTTAAAGGGACTGGTATTATTTTTCCTTTTGTTGTCATACTCTATATGTCTGTGATACATTTCCGATTAAGGGATTTTTATTTGTCACTTGCTGGTAAAACTAACAAATCATTTTCAACAGAAGGACTTGGATATATTAGGAATATGTCTATTAGTTGGAAAAGTTTAAAACATAATGCATCCTTGTGTCGCCCGAGTTCCCTGTTGAAGTTTTCAGTCACATCCAGTTGCAGAAATGATAATTCTCTTTCTTCTTTAGCTCAGTCACTACCTGAAGAATGTGCATTTTACATCCGCATCTGGGGAGGAGATTTTCTTTACTAGCGAAGGGGATGTGCCAGGAAAGTATGACATTATAAACTGGTTCATATCACACGACTATCGGATACCTGGTGTGAAAGTTGGAAGCTTCAACCCCTCCTCCCCAGGGGGTGAACAGCTCATTATAAAAAAGAACATTATCCAGTGGCACCCTGATGTTACAGAGGTAAGAAGCCGGGTAATAGAATAGCTACAGGACAATGGGAATATCCCTATAGCTGATGTATGAGGCACAGTTATAGAAATTACAGATTTCTCACTTTGCATTCTTCCTTTTTTCCAAAAATAGTTTTATTGATTTTATACACATTTATAAACAAATTGCATTATCACAATGAGATCAAACCATATATAAATGCAATGTATACAGAAGGTAAGCAACAAGCATAAAATACTAATATCCATAGAAATATTATTTGGAAGAGAAGAATTAATGACAAAGAAATGTAAAAGAAACATAAAATAAAAAAGATGAAACAGGAATATAAATTCAATGAAGAAGACTATAATATTTCATTGTATCATATTATACAAGGAACGTATGCAATCCTTATGGAAATCAATCCATGGGGACACAATTAAATGACATATTTCCATAGAATCCCTTATTGATTGAGATTGTTTTTCCATTAACACCAGGTCCCAAACACATTGGAATCAGAGATTCCAGCAACGGCTTTTCCCAGGGGTTGATAATATGCAACTGGCAGCAGTTACAAGATCTGTGAGAAGTTTAGATTTATTTGTAAATGTTTTTCTCTATGGTATTTGCCTCATAAAATGATGCAAGGACCCAAAGGATTATTAATCCCCAAAACATTTGAAAAAACTATTTGAGCTTTTTCCCAATATTTGGCAATAATAGGCAAGACCACTATATGTGCATTGTCACGGGAGTCTTGGTCCAGGGGGAGAAGGGAGCGATTGGATCAGGAAACACACCAAAAAATAAGAAATAAAAACAATAATAGTGCAATATGTAAATACAATCAGGGATAAAAAATGTATTATCTTGGCTCCGCAGAAATGCCTACTTACGACACGTAGGATAAAGGTAAGCAGTGTTCTGACTCAGTCAGTATAGATGTGATGAGATGTGATGACATTCAAATTCCAATACAGGAAAAGGAATCAGGATCAGGAGACTTTAAACGGGGACCATGTCACTGTAGTATACTCGGATCCCAGCCGGATAGTGTGTTCATGCAAAGATATATAAACGGACTAATGGTACAGATCGCAGGGACAATTTAATCACACAAGCAAGAAAGAATAGTAATGTACTTACAATAAGTACATACAATGTGTACGTATAAGGGTTTCGTGAGGCAGTAGAGTGCTGGTTCTTGGTGGTACAGTCTCTTCCGGATTCCCTCTAACTCCAAATCCCCGCCGATGGTTTGGCGTCTGACGTCACTTCCTGGTGAAGGGGTGACGGCATCCGGCTAGAGGCAGAGGGAATAGGCAGCGACGGAACGGCAGCAGCTTCATTCGTCTTCACTTGATGGGCAGCTGCAGCAAACTGGACAGGCTCTACGCGTTTCGCTGTGAGAACAGCTTCCTCAGGAGCAAATTGATTCCCCATGTTTAGGGGCCTTATTTATAGTGTGTATAATTAAAGTGTAATCACCTGTGATTCAACATAAGTATTAACAACATAATTGATTACCACGCAGGTTAACCCATGAAGGTACACAATTTTTTATTTTTATATATTTGCCTCTATTACCATTGAATTTAAATCCAGGAGAATGAAAGGACCTACTCACTTGGGAAGTGGGGAGGGACGGGCTTAAAACTTGCAAAGGAGGAGCCACTGTAACGAGAACAGGGGTTAATCAGGCCTAAATAAAGGTATTATACCCGGCTGATTAACCCCAACTCACATTAGGACTGAAGGGGTTAAAAGTATTCACACTGCACTGCTGTAATTGCCCTGTCCCAGCCTTCTTAACCCCCACAGGGGGTAAACATGGGAAGGATGTTGATCCAGGGATTAATCTTATTGCCAATTCTTGGAGTCAGGAAGGAATTTAATTTTCCCCTTATTGTTTTTTTTTTGTTTGCTTTCCTCTCGATCAATAAGTACGTACAGATATAGGATAAAGAATCTGTTGTCTAAATTTAGCATAGGTTGAACTTGATGGACCTAAGTCTTTTTTCAACCTCATCTACTATGTAACTATGTAACTTTCCCAAAAATGAATAATAAAGCTGTGTGGTTTTTTTTCTTAGAATAATTCCAGCCTCCCTCCTCGCTCAGTGTGCAGTGACAGCTGTGACCCTGGGTACAGGAAAGCTCCCCGTGAGGGACAGCCTGCCTGCTGCTATGTGTGTGTACGGTGTGCAGAAGGAGAGATCTCTAACACAACAGGTCAGTGTGCAGTGACAGCTATGACACTGGGTACAGGAAAGCTCCCCGTGAGGGACAGCCTGCCTGCTGCTATGTGTGTGTACGGTGTGCAGAAGGAGAGTTCTCTAACACAACAGGTCAGTGTGCAGTGACAGCTGTGATCCTGGGTAAAGGAAAGCTCCCCGTGAGGGACAGCCTGCCTGCTGCTATGTGTGTACAGTGTGCAGAAGGAGAGATCTCTAACACAACAGGTCAGTGTGCAGTGACAGCTGTGACCCTGGGTACAGGAAAGCTCCCCGTGAGGGACAGCCTGCCTGCTGCTATGTGTGTGTACGGTGTGCAGAAGGAGAGATCTCTAACACAACAGGTCAGTGTGCAGTGACAGCTGTGATCCTGGGTACAGGAAAGCTCCCTGTGAGGGACAGCCTGCCTGCTGCTATGTGTGTGTACGGTGTGCAGAAGGAGAGATCTCTAACACAACAGGTCAGTGTGCAGTGACAGCTGTGATCCTGGGTGTGGCGATGAGAGAGTTAATCAGGCCATTAATAAACGCCTTATTTCCAGCTGATTAACCCTAATTCTCATTGGGAGTGAAGGGGTTAAATGTACAGTATGTTCATTCCCATGATGTTTTTTCCCCTACACCACCTTGCTTGTCCCCATTTTGCAGTCTATTCCCTGACTGTGGTAATAAGAATGAATACAAACTGTGCTGTTAGCGTTTCAGACACAAGATGGCGTTGTGAGCGCTGAACCAAGCGCTGATTGAAGACGCGTGGCTGTGTGTGGGAGAGCCGCTTTGAAGTATAGGTATCTATTTCTAAGCACTAAACCTCGCAACCGCAAGGTTAATTGAATAAGTGGTTTGCGGTTAAACTGAAGTGGGTTCTGTCAAATGTATCTCTTGCTTTGTTAGCGTCTTAAGTTAAAAGGGGAAAATATATTGACGTGGGAACTGGGTTAACTATGGACCTCACATTATAGCCCTTTCAATTAAGTACGCTAACTTGAGAACGGAGTGGGCTAGCACTCTAATTTTTGGAGTGCAACTCAGAATAAAGAAACCATGCACCCACATATAAAGTTTATTCCAGTGAACATACTTTTATTAATAACATGCATTTTACTGTTGGTTTGAAATGTGCAGGCAGGAAAGTTTTTTCTGCAAGCCCGGGAAAAATCCTTTAGCCTGCAAATATGCTAAGGGTGAATGAGCTGAGGGTATTTTCCTCTCCGTACTTCAAAGAGCCCCTTCTAAGTGGGAGACTCTGAGTGTAGTGAAGTTCGAGTTGAAAAGCCTCAGAGATACAAAGTGTGAAAATGGCCGGGATGTTGCTGAGTGCCAGATCCCGGTACTCAGCATGAGCCATTCACACTTTGTGACCAAACCTCAGACTGAGAGTTGCCAGGTCAGGGTTGTACCCCCAGTATGGTAAAACGCCTAGGTGTCAAGCTGACACATGCGCTTTGCAAACCGGAAAGGCCATTTTGCCCGATCTGCAAACTCTGGGCAAAATGGGGATTGGTGGGTTAAATGTTCCCACATAGGGGATAGGGCACACATGTTAGAGATAGGACTGTAAATCCTATAAACCTGCCTGCCAAGCTATCCCCTGTGTGATTCATGACCTTATCCAAGCTTTGCTCAAGATTCCGTTCAAGTACAGCGGCAGCGGTTCCAGAAAGCAAGTGGTTAACAACATCGTAACCAAGGATTTACCCCTACTTCAGGAATTTGTTAGCCCTGGGGAATCCGAATGAATCCCAATGAACTGGAACGAACTTCATTCATTTGGCGGAAATATTAGGTTGGCAAGTTGCAACCAAGTCAAAAGGACTTTAAGCCAGAGACTTTATTTCTTCAGCTTTTGTTCAATGGACAATTTATTTTGTTTCCCAATCCCTATACTGTAAGTGATTATGAAGTGTATTCTGAGGTTGTCGTGTGTTTGTCTATAAAGGAAAGAAATGACAATTTATTTTGCCCGCCTTGTTATGCTCAATCAAGAATCCCAAAAATATTAAAGTGTTGATAAGTTCTTGTCGACAGTGACACTGGGTACATGAAAGCTCCCTGTGAGGGACAGCCTGCCTGCTGCTATGTGTGTGTACGGTGTGCAGAAGGGGAGACTGTTACGGGAGACCAGGTCAAACACCTTTTTACTGGGATCATTCTCTGAGCAAAACAAGTTACTAATACAAATTGTCATTTATTTCATTGAAACAGACATACACACAGTAGATTACAAAATACAGAAGAAAAACACACTTACTGAGATCTGGGCGACAAATCAAGACATTCCTAGGTGAAATAAGAGGTAAAACAAAGTCTTTAGGTTGACCGGGACTTGTCCCAAAAAGTCCTGGAACTCAAATCGGCATTAAGTTCCTGACGCCATGTCATGGAAGACCAGTACTTTTAACACATTTATACCCGGAATCATAGGAGAATCATGAATGGACGTACACACAATGTTACACAATTACACTGAAAATACACTTACTGGGACGGGGTCAAACAAAATAAATTGTTCCCAAAACGAAATCTTGAAAAACCAAGTCTCCAGGAGGAATTTCCCAGGAGCGGGAGTTGCTCGCAAAATGGCTTGAAACGGTCCACGGTCAGCAGCGCTACATGCAACTGCTGTGTACTCCGACGGACCTGCTTCTTTTGTTCTCTGCTGTAATCGCATTTGGAATCTTTAACCCTTACAAAACCTTAGAGGGTTCTTGCAAGAATCTTGTTAAACTTGCACGAATCCTGAAGAATTGATTCCAGATGGGCTGCAGGAATTCTTAAAGAGTTTAAATCCCTATCTCTAACCAGTGCAGCTAATCCCTCCGTGGGAATAAGTTTTCCCACCTCTCCTGGAGTTGCCAATACTTTGGAACCCTGGCAGAGGTGTATTTTCATTCTGCTAAGAGCATGTGGCAAGTTGTGCATTGAGTGGCATTTTCAATCCTGCTCATTCTAGCAACTATGAAGTTTAGAAGTACTAACAGTAAACTGTACTTCAATAAACTATACCTTGTTTAACTGCTTCCTTGTTCAAACTGCTTCTGGTTCTAACTGCACACACTTTAACCAACCAGCACTTCAATCAACCACACAGATCAATCAGTACACGCAAGCTTTGGAACCCTGGCAGAAGTGACTTCTCATTCTGCTAAGAGCATGTGCCAACTTAGCACCTCTGCTCCTTAGCATATGAGACCCAGCCCCTCTCCCTGGCTACACTAAGTCTTGGCTAGCCATTATTTGCCAAACTGCCCATACTTTACACTAGGATGGGGGTACTTGAGGATCCCCTCCCTGACTAACACCTTGGGGACGCTGAGCCCTTTCAACTAAGGGCTTTTACAGACAGTGTGGCACCAAGCCAGTGGGATGCTGCACCTCCTCAGCTCATTTTGTGAGTCACTAGACGCATACTAAGTGGGGGCTAAAATAACTGAGTAATTCACGGTCCCCGGGGTTCTAAATGAAAGCCCAAAGGTGCCTAACATGTTTGATACACTATTTGAGGGGGACTTTCATTCATCAAAATTTAAACAAACTTATAAAATTTATGCTATAGGTGTTTTTCATGTTTCTCCCTGAACTACGCACACAGCAAGTTTCAGAGCGCTAGGAGCTTCCTAACAAAAGTTGCCACAAAGCCACTTTTATTCCTCAAGCGCTGAGTTTTTTTCTCGCGTCACTTTATACCTGTTGAGTGTAACGATTGTGCTTGCCTCAAACCAATACCGGACCGTGGGGCTGAGGTGGGGTTATATAATCAACAACCTTAGTCCACACAGACTGATCCGGAGTGCGAAATCCATAGTCGTATATAGCAGGTCAGGATTGGAGAAGGCAGCATCGTTGTTATTCAAGCAGGAGTTCGGCAATGGGTAGACAGGAGCTCCCCGCTCCAGCGTAGGAGCGTGAGCGCGGGAGTGACCTCTGCGTGAGATGTTGGCTCGGCCCATGATGCCGTGTCTGTAGAAGGAGACAGCAGGCTGGCCGAGGAACACCGCAGGGCAGCACTGGGGAAAACCAGCGCTCCAGCAAAGGAGTCCAAAACAGGCCTCCGCGTGGAGAGAAGCGTCAGGCCTCAGGAAATGAAAGGTAACCTCTGCTAGGGGAGAATTCAGCAGGTATCAGGAACCAGTGCTGGCAAACCAATGCTTCAGCACAGGAGTCCAGGACAGGTCTCTGCGTGGCGTGTAGCAGCACACCACAGGAACACGGGAACTCAGGGATCTGTGTGTAGAGTAACAGCAGGCCTCTGGAACACTGGAAGACAGGCCTCTGCGTAGAGAGTAACAGCAGGCCTCTGGGAACTAATAACGAGAACTAGAAAGGTTAGTACACAAACGAGACAAGCAAGGAGGCTTGTGGCTGAACACAGTAACATCCAGAGAAGAATAATGCTCGGCACTGGATCAGTGCCAAAGCCCAGGATATAAAGGGCAGTGAGCCAATCACAGGAGGGAGGTGTGTGAGAATTCCTCCAATGATGAAGCACTGGCTAGGGCAGCAGAGATAGCTAGCACAGGTGCTTATAGTTTGCCAGAGGGAGTAATTAGAAACTGCACAGTTCTGCAAGGCTATAAGCAAAAGCAGAACCGGATTCCTTACAGTGAGAAAGACTCTGAAGCCCTATACTGACTTCTGTGGATTTGGGCGTATACCGGGGTACCCTGGAATGTGATTTCCCCCTGCCCAGTCTTACTGTTCTGGTCTGTGCTGAAGCAGGGAAATCTGGCAATGAGCTGCAAACTGCTTCCTAGGGAGGAGTTTGTCCGGTTGTCTGTGTCTTCATGTCCCCAGGAATCTGGTAGGATTCCTGAGTACATGTTTTGGGGTAACCAGCAAGTCTGGCCCCCTTCTACCCAAACACACCCTGACAACACTTTACTGTAAAATCATCCCTGAAACTCATGTCCTGTGAATCTCCGCTGGTTGGCACTCCTGGAACTGTAAAACACACACATACATCTTTATTGAAATACAGTGTGACACGGTGGACACAACTTATCAACAATTATTTTTTATTTCTGAGTACTCGATTGAACAGAACAAGTTGCAAAATAAATTGTGATTTATTTCCTTGCTAGACAAACACATGACAACTTCAGCATACACTTAATACAACACTTACGGGGATGGGAAAACTAAATAAATTGTCCTTTGCATGAAAGGGCAAGAAATGCTGTCTCTGTTTAAAGGTCCCGTGGCTAGATCGTAAGTTGCCGATCTATTAACTTGGCCAAATCAAAGTATTTCGTAGAAGTTCGGAGGAATTCGTTCGGGAGTCCCCAGGGCTAACGAATTCTGGAGTTTGGGGTAAATTCTTGGTTCCGATGGTTATAACCCCTTGCATACTTGATCCGCTACCGCTGTGCTTGAACGAAGTCCTGCGTAAAGCGTAGTCAAATGATGAATGATATCTTGATCACACTGGGGATAGTCCGATGGGCACAATTATTGGCTGATCAAGGCTATCCTTAACATGTGCACCCAATCCCCTCCGTGTGAATATTTCACCCACCAATCTCCGTCTTTCCCGCAATTTGCAAAACCGGGCAAAAAGTCTTTCCGGTTTGCAAAGCGCATGTGCCAGCCTGACTGTCACAGTAGCTAGTACAGGGTTATAATATACACCAAAATATCTGGGTTGAATTGAATGCGACTATGATATGATAAATATAGTTTATTCCTTAAAGAAGGTGAACACACAAGATTGCACAAATAACAGACAACATTTAGCACTTACTTTCTTTTATTTTAAAATAATGTAGCCTAATAATGATGTCCCTCGGCGGGTCACCCTGTTGCGGTCTAGACCGCAGAGCATGGTGACATCAGTCAAACTGTAGTTCTGCCTCAGTTTTAAAATAAAAGAAAGTGTTTGCCAAATTGCAAGAGCAACCAAGTCCCTGGAGTTTGAAGGGGTGAGACTGCAAGTGTTCCAGGACCTGACCCCACAAACCCTGACAAAAAGGAGAGCCCTGTCAGCCATTACCAGGTTTCTGCGTGATAATTGGGTCCGCTAAAGATGGCTCTTTCCCTTTGGCTTGATGGTGATAAAAAATGGCGTGGCTTTCACCCTGTAACACCTGGAGGAGGGTGCAGAGTTCCTAAAAATATTGGCTTACCTGTCTCTCCCCTGGGTCCTGAGCAGCAGCGTCCCGCAGAAGCCCCTGTGCCGGAGGTGACTTGGCAGCGTGTGGAGCCGTCAGGGAGCAAGCACAGGGTTTAACTGTCTCTTCATTACTGACCATCCCCAAGCCAGTATTTAAATGAGCCTTCCCCAGCTCAAAACTTCACTAAATGCGGTCGATGGGTTGCTGATTCCCTCTAGTGGCGGGAAGAGAGTGGCGCGGCCATTTTAACCACGAATGGGGAAGAAGGCAGGAACAGTGATCTTCTGGTGGCGGGAAAACGAAGCACAGCCATCTTTTCTCCAGTAATAGAATGATCTGGGGGAGACCTGTGGTGGCAGGCGACGGCATAACGGCAGATTGGACTTTCAAGGAATGATTGGCGGAGAGAGCCCCCTGGTGGCAGGAGGACTGGCAGGAACAACGGGCCTGGCTGATGGCTGCTCCTCAGAGAGGGGCACAGAGAGGAGCAGGAGGCACGAGGATGGGAGAGAAGGAGACAATCGGAGGCAGGAGGAAGCGTAGTAGCTCCATCAACACAACCACATAAGTTGCCCACCCATAAGGGGGAAGGAGGGAGACGAGAGAGAGAGGGGGGGAGAATGCGGGGGGCTGTGAGAGTCAGGGTGGGGAGAGATGGAGGGGGAGAGAATGGGGGGGGAGAAGGGGGGGAGAGAAGGGGGGGGAGAGAATGGGGGGGAGAGAGTGGGGGAGGGGAGAGAGTGGGGGGAAGAGTGTGGAGGGGGGGGAGAGAGTGGGAGGGAGAGAAAAGGAGGGCAGGGGGGAGGGTGAGGTACAAGGGTGGATGGGGGGGGATGGGAATGAAAGAAGCGGGGAGAGCGGGAGTGAGGGAGAGCTCGTGGGGAGAGAAAGAGTGAGAGAATGTGGAGAGTGAAAGGGAGAGAGGAACCCGGGTAGAGGTATAGCTGGGACAGGGATGAGAGCACGTCCAGGCGGAGGCAGAGAGAATGGCCTTCCTCTGGTAGGATGAAGGGAGCCGAGGGGGGAGGAGATTATTTTAAGGTTAGGAGGTCAAGAAGGTCATTAAGATGGCAAGACGGGAGGTGATCCCCCACATTAGTGCCGTGCCGTGCATATAACATTTCTCTCCACTTCCTACAGCCGAGATCCGCTGGGAAGCTGATAGGGGGATCCTAGGCTGCACTGCTGAGAGGGGTGGTCGACAGGAGGGTTATCGATACATACCGTCGCTGCTCCGGGCCCAGAGACTACTCGCACACTGATCCCAGGCCACAGGGATGCTGAGTACACTCCATGGAGTCAAAGAGACTGGTAGTGGGCGACGGGAGGAGAAGGGGGGGGGGCAGGTGGGGGGATGATTGTAATAAATAAAATAACCATCTAGTGGGGGTGATAGAAGCGATGGATGGGATATGCCTCGATTTAGACTCACAGCACAGGCAAAACGGGGTAACGAATAACTGGAGGGGCAGAAACCCCGCATGAGATGGACCGCTGAAGGGTGGGACAGGGGGCTGCCCACATGCAACTCTGCCGCAGTAATGAAGTTTTCACCGAGTATGAAGGGGGGAAGTACACAGATGGCCGGGGATGATGGCTAAGACATGTTTAGTTTCACTGTATATAGGTTAAGTATTATACCCACACTGGTTTGATTGGGTACACAGTTTGCTTAAGTAAAATGTGCTTAGTAGTATTTAATGGAGGGTGCCGGTTCAGGGACCGCCTGGGTCAGCTGCCTGCGACTCGAGCTATGCACGGTTGGGTCATACCATCATGCACAGACAAGTACCTCGGGCACCCAACCACCGACGGTGGTTGGGGTTAGGGAGGCCCCTCCTGGGCCTTCCTAGGCTCACGGTAAGCCCGTGGGCTAAGGGACTGCTGCTGACCACGGTCAGCTTCGGCCCCTCAATTGTTTTGTTTTCCCCTTTCCTTCCCCTCCCACCCCTCCCCTCCCCCTGTGGTGTGGGCTCTGGTCCTGATCAATTGGCCAGGGGGATTACGGGTTCAACACACCTACAATAGAGGTATAAAATGTAGAAGCAAAAACAACACTGACACCCAATGTCGTTGATTATAGTTTCCCACAACACTAAGGGTCTAAATAGCCCGGGCAAACGTAGAGTGGCAATAGCTGATTACAAGCATAAGCAGGCAGACGTAGTGCTACTCCAGGAGACGCACTTCAGCAATAAAAGTGCCCCCAAATTCTGGGATAGGAGTTTTATAAGGTTTTATCTTTCCTCCGCAAGGAATGAAAAGAAAAGAGGGGTAGCGATCCTGCTCCATAATAATCTCCCCTTTATAGAAGAGGTGGTCAAGAGAGATAGGGACGGCAGGTTCCTCGTCATCGTAGGCACAATTCAAGCACAGCCTATAACGTTGGCTACGGTATATGCTCCGTGCGAGCAAGACCCTTCCTTCATTAAAAAGTTCTTTGACACGCTGAGATCAGTTGCTAAAGGAGGTATAATGCTGGCAGAGGATCTCAATGTAGCCATCAACCCAAAAATGGATAGGTCGGGTCCCCACAAACCCAACAAGAGAAGATATACAGATGCCCTACAGAAAGGATTGAGGGATAGCCAACTGGTAGACAATTGGAGGGAAATGCACACGTTAGAAAGAGACTATATCTTCTTCTCACATCCACATTCCACCTACAGCAGAATCGATTACTTCTTTGTCTCTAGCAAACTGGTCCCGCAGATCCCCCACTCAGGGATCCATGATATTTCATGGTCGGATCATGCACCCATAGAGCTATGGTGTACTCAAAAATTTCTGGACTGGCCTGGGAGCAAACTGGAAACTTAATGAGGCATTATTGAAGGTCCCAGAGACCGAACAGATAATTGGCAAGGAAATAGATCAATTCTTCCAAATTAATACGGGTAGTGTACGGTCCCAATCAGTTTTATGGGAAGCGCACAAAGCGACCTTGAGAGGGACCCTAATTAAGTTGGCGGCTAAAAGGAAAAGGGAGAGGAATGAGAAAATCGTCACCTTATAAACTAAGCTTAGGGACCTGCTACTCAAACATAAGCGGGGTCAGGGTCCGGCTCTGCTCAAAGAAATTCAAAACACTAGAATCGAGCTTAATCTAGTCTTAACCTCCCAGGCAGACAACACACTGAGTTGGTCCAAGAGGCTATTCTATGAAAAGTCAAACAAACCAGATACCTTGCTGGCTAACAAATTGAGGAATAGGCACCCAAATTATAATATCCGGGAGCTGCGGCTAAAAAAAGGGGCCAAGACAGATAACCCAAAACTTATAGTGGTGGAATTCAGGAGCTTTTATGAGGATCTTTATAACGGGGAAAAAGTGGCACATAATGGTAAAACTAAAAGAGTCATGAAGGATTTCCTGAAGGGCTCACAACTACCAAGATTGAGTGGTTCGGAGAGGGAAATTTTAGGGGCTAACTTTACTATAGAAGAACTTACCCAGGTTATTCAGGACCTCAAACCTTCGAAAGCACCTGGACCTGACGGGTTCTCCAACCTTTACTATAAAAAATACATTAAGCTCCTGGGGCCTCACCTCCTCAGAATGTTTAATGCAGTGCTAGAAGGTGCCGCGTTCCCAGAACAGATGCTCTAAGCATCCATCTCAGTAATATATAAGCCTGGGAAAGACCCATTAGACTGTTCAAGCTACAGGCCCATTTCACTCATTAACACTGATATCAAATTTACGCTAAATTACTGGCCAATAGATTAAGTCACATCCTGCCCAGACTCATACATCCAGATCAAGTCGGGTTCATTAAGGGTCGACAAGCCGCAGATAACACACGACGGATTATTGATCTGATAGATATAGCCAATACACGTAAGATACCAGTTATGATGTTGAGTCTGGATGCTGAAAAAGCCTTTGACAGGATTGACTGGCCGTACTTGAGGGCTACGCTTGGGGAGTTTGGGCTGGGGGAGCGGGTGATCAACGCGATCCTGTCACTGTATAAAGGACCGGCCGCCAAAGTAGTACACCAGGGATTTCCGTCGGACCTCTTCAAAATTAGAAGTGGCACTAGACAGGGATGCCCGTTATCCCCTCTTTTATGTGCAATGTGCATGTAGCCATTGGCGGCCCAAATCAGAAATAATCCCGATGTGGGAGGAGTCGAGTCAGGTTCACAAACGCACAAGATAGCGCTATACGCAGACGATGTCTTACTGATGATCTCAATGCCGCTCACCTCCCTACCGAACCTATTCAACTTGCTAGGGAAATTTCATGACATATCAGGCTTTAGAATCAACCAGTCCAAGTCTGAAGCTCTGAATATAAGCCTCCCGAAAGAGACAGAGAAGTTGATACAGATCAATTTTAATTTTAATTGGCCAAAACACGGAGTGAAGTAACTAGGGGTAGTCATCCCCAAAGATTACAAGGGTATTTATCAAGCAAATTACCCCAAACTGATCCGCGATCTAAAAGAGGATATGAGAAAGTGGGTGTCTTTTAAAATATCCTGGATCGGTAGGGTACATATCATTAAGATGAATCTCCTCCCACGCATCCTATATCTGTTTGGTTTTTTTTTTTGGTTTTGTTTAGCATGTTCTTGTATAGCGCTGTTAATTGTATGCAGCGCTTTACAGAGACATTTTTCAGGCACAGTCCCTGCCCCGTAGAGCTTACAATCTATGTTTTTGGTGCCTGAGGCACAGGGAGATAAAGTGACTTACCCAAGGTCACAAGGAGCTGACACCGGGAATTGAACCAGGCTCCCCTGCAGCAATCTCAGTGTCAGTCAGTGTCTTTACTCACTGAGCCACTCCTTCTCCCGTTCTGTTTCAGACATTGCCGGTGCCACTTAGACTGACGGACATACTCTCACTTCAGTTTGCTATATCCAAATTCATATGGGAGGGGAAAAAGCCGAGAGTAAAGGGTATGATTCTAAAAAAAACAACATTGGCGGGAGGCCTGGCGGTAACTTGTTTGCTATCTTACTACAAAGCGGCACAATTATGCCAAATCTCCCAAATGACACACAAGCCCTGATTCGAAAAGATGGGTTGCATTGGAGAGTGTAGCTTGCTCCCCAATAGAGTTGAAAAGCTTGATCTGGTTACCCAAAACAGCCTTGAAGCTGCTAAAAAAGCCGCTGGCCTCAATGGCTAATTCGCTGGCTATCTGGGAGGCCAACAAATTTAGGTGCACGCTGTCATCTAGAGGATCGCTGATTACCCCGCTTTGGGGCAACCCAGATTTTGCTCCAGGCCTGTACAGAAAGGAATTTACAATTTGGAAACAATTAGGCATACAAAGGCTTCGAGATCTGGAGGGGAGAAAAGATATTAAGCCCTTTGAACAAATTCGAGAGGAAAATAACCTCCCCCCTCAGAGATATTCAGATTCCTCCAATTGCGAGCATTTTATATTAGTGTTACCCCTCGACCCCCACTAAATATGTTTGAAAAGCTCTATCTAGTTGAGACTGATACCCGGGGACTAACATCGCAATTGTACAGAGAAGAAATCACTTCAGGGGTAAAGGTTCGACCACAAACTGAAGTACATGGACCAGTGGGAGAAGGATCTAGGTGAGGTACTAGATGTAGAGGAATGAGATAGGATTATTATGGCTACTGCTGTGTGGAGTGAGGGGTAGAGAGTGTGTGTGTCCACACTACTGTGATCCCACATATTGCTATTTAGACTAAAATTATATCTATATGACATAAATCAAGAATCAAGTTCTTATGATTGAATCTTTGTACTAGGTGTAATCTCCAATATACGTCCATGTAAGGATATTACACACTGTTTGCAATATAATCCATACTAATAAGTATTTTAACTTATTAGCGAATGTATTTAGCTATTCTTATACATATTATATATTGTCTCTTTATCAAGAAATATTGCAACTAAGATTGTAACTTTTGTTACATTATATTAGAGTATGTATAACTATTTGTCTCCATAACCATATGTGTGCTACAAAAATATTATATACTGGTCCGTGCTTTACATCCAATTGTATATTATTGTATTTAATTATGTTTGTATGTTATTGTGTATACAGTATATATGTTTTAACCATGTATCTCACGCAGACTCAATGAATGGGTTAAACCCAAACACTGTTTCAACATTAACCTAATTGAGTTTCATAGTTCTTGCAATCTGAACTACCAATCAGATTGGGTCTCCACCTATTTAAGGAGTCTGTGTGATAAGGGTATTATACTCTTTGATAAAGTCCCAGAGAGGGACGAAACGCGTCAGAGTGCCCCTTCTGAGATGTACAGCATGTACTATTAAAGCTGATTTTAAGTCTACCTGTTCCTGAACTAGACTTTATTGCTGTGACCGCCTTCTACCTTTCTTGCTATCGCTTATTACATGGCCGGTGCACGCAAGCATTTCATCGTTGGATTTCCAAGCCCGGAGGGCTGACGTCATCACTCCTTTTCCGCACTCGTTGGCACGCCGGAGCGCAGTGAACGCAGAGACGCGCCAGCGCTCCTCCTCTCAACCGGAAACAGCGTGTGCGTGTTGGAGAGCTGAACCCTACACATACCTTGTGACGGTGTTCACATCAGAGGGAGGACACCTCGGCTACACGCGCAGGGAGTAACAGTACGTCAGCGACAACACTCCAGCTGTATACCTGGCAGCATATCGTGGATAAGCTCACGGCGACCACAGAAAGATATCCGAGATACCGGGTTGGGTAAAGGCAGCAGCTTGGGCCTAAGGAGGTTCATGAGTGGAGTGTTCCTGGATGCTTCATCTCCTGCACCCAGTCACAGTCTGCACAATGGGCCCCCCACCCAGGGTGAGTTTAATCATAGTATCTTTCAATAGTTGATTCCAATGGTGACTTGCTATAAAAAACGAGTGGATTGTGGTCTAATTCCCAAACCAAGATATACATGACTTTGGCAGCATCAGTCCCTTTGGGTTCACTCCCTTAGTTTTTTGACATATTCTGTGTTATTCTGGTAGCTCGTCAAGTATATACATTTCCTAAATGGATTATTGATTACAAAATATCTAAATAAGTGGTTTCTACAGTTGGGACTCAAGAGGTGGTTTCATTAATACTGTGTTTTGTTCTCAATATATTTAGATCTAACCACATCCACTATTAAGAGTCTAGAGTTCAGGACTTATAATAATATTTTTTTTTTATATATATATATATATATTTGGTGCCTATTTTTTACATTGGCTAAACACTATGGAAGAATCAAGTGGAGATGAAAATGTTATATCTGATGTGGAGAGTACTACCTATGTACATATGTGTAGTGATAACACACGACGATCTAGAACGGCCGCACATTTATTTGACGGAATCTCTGACATTGTATGTGACGAACCATCAGACCTAACCCATTATTTTGTCAAATTGGAGAAGCTTTTGGTTTAGAACCTAAGACTCTGGTGGGATATTACCTCACTAGAGAACTACATCAGATGTAATAGAATCCCTCGAGGATTGCGAATCAAAAAAGTACCATCATTTGGGTTTCTAAATAAACAGTTTGAACAGGACTGGGTTAAGGCCTTAGATACGTGTTCATTACAACTAATGGATCTAATTATACAACAAAAGACTGCAGAAAAATCACTACTAATGTCAGAGATCACTACTCTTCAGACAAAATTGCAGCCATTTTCAAAAATGGAACAATTTGTCAAAAACGATAAGACTTTATTGTCTAATATTGAAGTGATTGAAGACAATATCAGTGACAAAAAACATGTAAAATTTGAAAGAGACCGTGTTGAATACATTAAGGGACAAGTATATTGTTGGCAGAAACCTATAATTATAAAAGAGTTTATGAGCTCAAGTACACCTAAAAGGCCAACGCCGTCAAAAAGGATGGCAAAAGATTCCTTCAGGGGCATGCGCGAAGGATCGGAGTATGGAGGCTTAAAAGACTAGCTCCGTCCCGCGCGATCAAAAGCTAACGATTTAAACTACCTAAAAAATAAAACCGAGCTTGCAAACTTATATCCGGAGCACTATTAACACCCCACTGATGTACGGACATATTTCGGAGGAGCAGCTGAAAATGCCCCAACCAGAGAAATGGCCGACACAGACACTGAAATGGAGGGGGATGATGAGGATACAAACGGTCAATCCCAACTCCCAGTCAGACGTTGTGACTTTTTTATTTTTATTTGTTTATACACTGATCTGAAGAAACTGCTCCAAGCAGATATTAAAGAGGTTAAACGTGAGATCACCAAACTGGGGACGCGCACAGATGACTTAGAAACCAAGGTGGATCTCACGATTAAAGCAGGGAGGAAAACAAATAAAAAAACGGCAGACCTGCAAAAACAAATAGAGGACCTGAAAGAACGGCAAGAGGACGCGGAAAACCGCGATAGAAGGAACAACATTAGAATCCGCGGGGTCTCAGAAGAAATAGGAGACTGTGAGGCCTTTACTGAAAGATGGCTGGAGTCCCTCATGCCAGACAGCCCAAAAGAAAAACTTCTGATGGACCGCTGTCATCGGGCCCTAAGGTCACGTCCGACACAGAACGAGCAACCGAGAGACATCATCCTCCGGTTGCACTATTACTCCACCAGGGAAGCAGTACTGCGGCTCACAAGAGCAATGCCAGCGGTCGAATTTGAAGCAAACAAGCTACAAATCTTTCAGGACCTCTCCCCCCTTACATTAGCGAGGCGCCGATCCCTGTTCCCCGTAACCAAAGTGCTCCGAGACTCTAATACGCGATATCGCTGGACCTTCCCGTTCGGACTCCAAGTCACGAAAAACGGGAGGTCCCTTACGCTAAAAGACATCGGAGAGGGCTCGGGGTTCCTGAAAGCACTGGGCATGCACAGACCCCTGCTAGAAACGGCGGAGGAAGAACTAGCCCTGGAGCCGGAATGGACCGGAGGGCCATCCTCACCAAAACCTAAGCAAACCAAGTGACGCTCGAAATAAATTACTTTGGTTGGACACTTAAAACACGTTGTTTTGGGTTTTTTCAAGTTACCGTTACAAACCTAATAGTGTCAAGTTGTGTACTGTCTTAACGTTGACCCACACCTACTCGGCGCTCCTAGATCCCATGCGGAACACCTGCAACAAACCCCTGGATTGCAACTTAAGCCCTCCCGCTATATCCGCTCAAAAGAGCCAAGACCTAGCGAAAAAACTTAAGTGACTCACTTTTTGTCGTCCTCCACGAGGGCAGGGGAAGATGGCCGTCTCGTTGGAGCTTCTTGCACCTCACCGTGAAGCGCAGAAGGAAGACATGGCCGGCGCGCGGGAACGAAGGACAGCACATCCTCCTCGAGCCATTCCAGGATCCAAAATGGCCGCTGGTAGAAACCGGAAGCGGATATTACTAAACAGTGAGAGAGACACCGGCGCCATCTTGGAGGTGGCAGATCGACCCGGAGCGACCGCAAGCCGCGAAGGCCCCACAGGCAGGACCGGACACCTAAAGACACAGACAGAGACACTATACGAGCGACGGAAAGCAGACAGGCCCCGGGCGGAGGCGCGGACAGAGGCGCAGAAACAGGGCGATAAGGGCCAATAAGAAGAGAACAGCAACATACAAGCACACACATAGCTAAGGGTACAGACGGGAGTGGAGAGCAAGGTCTCCCTCTAAGCCTCGGATAGACACTCCAGGGGTGCCGCTCACATAAAGCTCTGCCACTTTGCAGACGACAAAGGGACAAAGGGAAGGAAGCAAAGTGAGGGGGGGGGATTAGGAACAGCATTAAACAAAGCTGAGAGAACATAGAGGGATTAAAAATAAGCATGGGGAGGGACAGAGACACAACATCAGTCACAGTTATAGGTTAAGTTTCAGACACACATTAGACCCTATATACCAGTACAGGTCTACGAGCAGACACATGAAACAGCAACATAAGGATGCTCAAGAGACAAAGTAACAGCCTAGGTAGACCTACAAAGGGTAGTTACGAAAAGAGAGCGGGCCGGAGGGTAAGAAGGAGCTCTATACCCCGATGTCGGCATGTGCCATGTACGAGATCTGGGATGGAGGGTCTCCCGGTATCCCGTCAAAGTCCTTTGGGGAGGGAGTGAGGGTAAGGGCCCTAGGGGATTGGGGCCACACTCCTCGAAGGTGCTGGACTCTGTTTCAGGACAAGGGAGTCTTGATAAGGAGCCCATGTTGTTTAAATATGTTCATTTACATGGTGTTTTTTCTTTTATGTCATTTCTGTATCTATCCTATTGTGTCATGCCCCCTCCCTCCCCCCCACCTACCCCTCCAGCGACTGAGGTCAACATCACGGCGGAAGACACAGCCCTACCAGCCCGAAAATGGAGAAGGACTACACAGTGGGAGCCCAGCCAGAGGTTAGCAGCTATCGCAAAGAAGCCACCAGACGATGATCCAAATGGGTAGAGAGATATGTTGCCTTTCCCATAATGGAAAGGGACTGAATAACCCAGCTAAACGTAAGTTGGCCTTTAAAGACTATAAGAGACACAAAGCTGACATCCTCTTCCTTCAAGAGACCCACTTCTCTAAAAAAAGCTTCCCCAAATATATAGACAAAGATTTTAATACAATATATCTAGCCTCCGCCTCAGTGAAAAAAAGAGGGGTGGCCATTGTACTCCACAAAAACCTACTGTTTGAGTTAGATAAGAAGGTCATAGATGGCGAGGGCAGATACATTATCTTAGTGGGTTCCATCCAAGGTCAAGCTCTCACATTAGCCTCGCTGTACGCCCCATGCGAACAAGCAGCAGATTTTTTTGCTCTTTTTTTCGGGCGCTTACAGCGTGAAGCAAGAGGCCAAATAATACTGGCAGGAGACCTGAATAGGGCGTTAAATCCAAAGCTAGATAGATGTACGGCCCCTAACCCGCCCAATAAACGGGACATGCTAACAATCTCACACGGACTTCGGAACTGTCAGCTAGTGGACATATGGAGGGAGCAACACCCACAGACCAAGGACTATACCTTTTATTCCCACCCCCATGACCGATATAGCCGTATAGATTACTTCCTTGTGTCTAGTAGACTGGTCCCACTGGTCTCCCATACGGGCATACACGATATTTCGTGGTCAGACCATGCACCTATTGAGCTGCGGTGCGAGCTACAGTTGCGAGATAGACCGGGAGCGAACTGGAGACTAAATGAACTACTGCTAAAAATCCCTAAATTCGACTTAGAAAACGCAGACAAAATCAGAGAATATTTTGAAGAGAACGAGGGGAGTGTATCCTCACCTGCCACTTTGTGGGAGGCCCATAAGGCTACCCTCCGAGAATCTCTTATGTGCCTAGCTGCTAGACGCAAAAGAGAACAAGAGAGTCAGATAAAGGAGCTGAAGGAGAAATTGGCGTCCTTGACAGCACTACATAAAACCTCCAAAAAAGAGGCAATCTTGGCTTAGATCCAAGATACCAAAAAGCAACTAAATCTAAAACTGACATCTCAAGCTGAAAAAGAAATGAGCTGGACGAAACGCCGGTTCTTCGAGAAAGCGAACAAGCCAGACACACTTCTAGCGACTAGACTCAGAAACAAACAACCATATTACCAGATACAATCAATACGCACGCAGGGAGGGGAACTTACCTCTAATCCTAAGCGAATCGTAGAGGAATTTAAGTGCTACTACGAGTCGCTCTACGATGTGGGTAAAGTTATCCACAGTCAAAAAACAAATAATAATCTCCGAGAATTTCTGAAAGAGGCAAATTTGCCCAAATTGAGTCGAGTGGAAAGAGAGGCACTACAGGAAGACTTCTCTCTAGAAGAGTTGACAGATGTCATAAAGTCTCTTAAGCCAGCCAAGGGGCCCGGCCCAGATGGCTACTCCAACCTCTACTACAAAAAATACTTAAAACTTATAGCCCCACACCTATTGAAACTCTTTAATTCGATACTACATGGAGCTTCCTTCCCGGCGCAGATGCTCCAGGCATCCATTTCATTGATCTATAAAGCTGGAAAGGACCCGGCAGACTGTAAGAGCTACCGGCCCATCTCTTTAATCAATACAGATATTAAAATTTTCTCAAAACTTATAGCCAATAGAGTGGGTATCGTCCTTCCCAAGCTGATACATCCAGATCAGGTGGGGTTCATTAGTGGCAGGCAGGCGGCAGACAACACCAGAAGAATAATTGACGTAATTGATCTGGCCCAAAAGCAAAATATTCCTTCTATGGTGCTCAGTCTGGACGCCGAAAAAGCGTTTGACCGGATTGACTGGCCCTACCTGAAAGAGACGCTGGGGGCGTTTGGCTTCGGAGGAAGCTTACTGGGGGCCATCTTGGCACTGTACGAGGGGCCAGCAGCGAGGGTGAGGCATCAGGGTTTCCCTTCAGAGCTTTTTCAGATTCACAGTGGCACGAGACAGGGATGCCCGTTGTACACTTTGCTGTTCGCCCTATGTATAGAACCCTTGGCGGCGCATATTAGGAACAGCCCGGATGTCAAGGGCATAACTTTCAAGGAGCAGTCACACAAGGTTGCCCTGTACGCTGATGATGTGATCCTGACATTATCACAGCCTCTCACCTCTCTGCCCAATGTGTTCTCAATCCTAGGGAGATTCCATCGAATTTCGGGTTTCAAAATTAATCAGGCCAAATCAGAAGCTCTCAATCTAAATCTGCCTAAATCAACCGAAAAACTAATTGGACTCAATTTTAATTTTAAATGGCAGCCCTCCACGATTAAATATTTAGGGGTTAATCTCACCAAAGACTATAAAACCATATATAAGGCAAACTACCCACAGTTGTTTCGGACGCTAAAGGAGGACCTACGGCGATGGGCAGAATATAGCATCTCGTGGATAGGCAGGATACATAGCGTAAAAATGAATCTCCTTCCACGAGTGCTGTATCTCTTTCAGACCCTCCCGATTCCCCTGCCAAGAGAAGAGATCCTCTCTTTACAGTCCACGATAACAAAATTCATTTGGAACAAAAAAAGTCCCAGAATTAAGAAAGATATCTTGAGGAGGCCGACCTCGAGAGGGGGGCTGGGTGTGCTGTGCTTGTTCGCTTACTACGAAGCAGCTCAATTAACGCAGATTCTACAGTGGCACACAGACCCGACCCTTAGGAGATGGGTGGCACTGGAGAAGGAGTGCTGCGCTCCGGTGGATCTGAAGAACCTGATTTGGCTGCCCAAGAGTAGTCATGTACGGATGTCTACACCACTGCAGGCCATGAGAAATTCCCTGAAAATATGGGAGGCCACCAAATTTAGATGTTCTCTCACAACACAGCAGTCATTAATGACCCACATATGGGGCAATCCAGATTTCACTCCAGGCCTGGACAGCGCTCAGTTCACAAAGTGGATTTTAGCAGGCTATCTCCGATTATATGATCTGCAGAGCAGGGATGTAATAAAATCCTTCGCTCATGTAAAAGAGGAAAAAAACATTCCAAATACCGAATTATTTAGATATTTACAGATCAGGGCCTTCTATAATAAGACCCCTATCCGGCCACGGAGAACAAATTTTGAGCAGTTGTGTGCCAGACAAACAGACGCACGGGGATTAACCTCTCGAATGTACAGGGAAGTGATCTGTCCGGAGACAGCCGACGTGCCTAGACTTAATTATATGAGGCAATGGGAAGCTGACTTAGGGGACTCACTAGAGGACGACGAATGGGACAGGATCCTACAGGCAGCAGCGAAGAGCTCCATCTGTACCACACTAAAGGAGAACGCCTATAAGGTCCTGATGCGTTGGTACTATACCCCAACAAAACTCTCAAAATTTGTCAGAGGCTATTCCCCACTCTGTCCCAAGCAGTGTGGGGAAAGAGCAGACATGCTCCATATGTTGTGGTCGTGTGTAAAAGTGGCCCCGATTTGGGAGGAGGTCCAAGAGTGGCTGCAGCGGCTACTAGAGATCGAGGTCCCATTGGACCCATGGCTGTTCCTGTTAGGCCGACGGGTCCAGGGGTTCTCGAACGCAACACACAGACTAATTGCACACTTCGCCACTGCCACTAGATGTGAGCTCGCAGCATTGTGGAAGCAACCGGAGATTCCAATTATACCCAAAATCAGAAACAGAATTTGGTTCGTCTGCCAGATGGAACAATTGACAAGTTTGGTCAACGACACCGGCACAAACTTCCTAAAAGTTTGGTCACCTTGGTTGACCCAAACAGACATCCCGGGGGTCGATCTTACCAACATACTGCAATGATAATTAGAAAAGGCGTTCTCCGGTAGCGAAACGGATCCTAGACGATAGGCCCTGGGATAAGTGACGTAAAAAGGTTGACTTAGCCAAAGCGTAACCCAAAATAGGGAAAGAAAAGTAGAATAAAGCCGCACAAAGAGCTGAGGTCCCGGTCCTATTCAGGGAAGTCTAAAAAGACACGGAACAAAAGCCGTCGGAGTCGCTCAACACCCCCTTCTCCCCCCCTCGCCCTTCCCTCCCTATCCCTGGTTCCTTTGTCCGTCAGGTATGTCATGTCACGTTATGTATGTTGATTGGAGGAGAAAAAAAGGAAATAAGGTGAATCATTGTAAGCCAATGGATTGTGTTAACATGTATGTACTGTTTCACCTAATAAAATGAAAGTTACAAAAAAAAAATAAGATTCCTTCAAATAAATCCATTCTAAAAAATTCTAGAGTAGAGACCTCCAGCTTTGACTCTGATGTCTTTGATCAAGAACATAGATCTCATATAGTCTCATTCGAGAGGACTGCTGACTATACAAGAGAGAACCGCGGAACCTCTAATTATGATCATAAAGCCTCAACATCATCTTCCCAAACTAAAATGTTTAAAGCTTCTGGTCAACCATCATCAGCTTTTTTACAGGCAGGTCCAAAAGGGCGAGGAGAACCAGGAGATGCAAAAGGAAACGAGGGACGAGGCAAGGCCAAGCGGAAGAAATACGAATAGAAGATCTGGGTAATGTAATCAATTTGTCCGGTACAGATCTCTCACTTGATCAATTGACACTACTTAATAAGGGACTTGGGTTTGCACCTACACAAAACTTCCAGCTTTTTCAAACAGTAATTGACCTCCAGAAATTTACCAGAAAATTTACGTAAAAGAAAATATTTGGTTAAAAAACCCAATCTGATAATTCGGACGTGAGCAATCATACTCAACTGTCTCCCACCAAAGAAACAGACATATTGACATTTCATGAATGTTGTGCCCTTTCTGACCTGGACACACTACTTGAATCAAAGTGCGAACGCTTACTAACATTCAATCAACCATTTTTTGGTCATGAAGATTCGGGCTATCGCAAGAAGTCATTGTTTTGCCCAAATTACAACAGAGGGCCATCTATCTCTATGTTTGAACATTTGGTGGAACGGGACTTACGTTTATTAGCTCAGGGTTTTACCTGTTCGAATGTTAATTCTGGTAATTTGAGTCATACTGAGGTTCAACAGATTGATTGTATAAAAAAGCAACATGATATTGTACTTAAACATGCGGATAAGGGGAGTGCCCTTGTAATTATGTCCTCTATTCAGTACCAAAAAGAAGCATTAAGGCAGCTACAGGACACTAACTCTTATCGGCGTCTTAGGGGTAATCCAACATCCAAATATCACAATGAATTGGTTGAGTTGTTAGAGTTTGGCAGAATTCTTAATGTCATCAGTCGTAAGGAATTCGAATTCCTTGACTGTATACACCCCGTGATTCCTATATTTCACCATCTCCCAAAGGTCCATAAATCGCTGGTCGACCCTCCTGGTCGGCCAATAGTAGCGAGCATTGGATCTTTGGGAGATGGATTGTCACGGTATGTTGACAAATTTCTGCAGCCACTGGTGGTACAGTTGCCCTCATTCATCAGAGACACAGCAGATTTGATTGTCAATTTACAGGACTTCACTTGGCACAAAGAATACAGGTGGGTCACACTTGATGTGGCCTCCCTGTATTCTATTATAGAACACAAACAAGGATGTGCAGCTATTGAATACTATTTGGAACTTTCCACTCTATCTTTATCACATTGCACTTTTCTATTAGAATCTATTTCATTTTTGCTCACGCACAATTACTTTATGTTTAATTCACTTTTTTATTTACAGCTATTGGGTACTGCAATGGGCACGAGTTTTGCACCGTCATACGCAAATTTATTCATGGGCTTTTGGGAATCACGGTTTATTTTTCACAGTGATAATTCTTTTCGTCAAAATATCGTCTTTTACAAGCGATATATTGACGATCTTATAATAATTTGGAAGGGTGATGAACACACATTATTTTCTTTCATTTATTATTTAAACACTAATGACCTAAACATTAAACTCACTTTTGAACAAAATCTTAACCACATTCACTATTTGGATTTGGTCCTGTACATTGACAACAATATGCATATACAATCAGATATTTACCGAAAGGAGAACTCCAGGAATACACTCCTATGTGCACAAAGCTGCCATCCAAGATCTTTGATTAGAAACATTCCTGGAACTCAGTTCATGAGACTAAAAAGGCTGTGCTCTGACGACGAGGTGTTTCTATCTCGATCAGGAGAGATGTCTAAAAGATTTCTCGCCAGGGGGTACTCCGCCAAAGACATTGGAGCAGCCTTTGACAAAGCAAATGCAACAGACAGAAAAACCCTTATCTGTAAAAGGAAGAAACCAGTCCCTAGTAGAGGGAATGCCAACACCTTTAATGAAAGAAAAAGTCCTTATTTTATTACCACATTTAATCAACAATCTAAACAGATTTGTGACATCATTCATAAGCATTGGCACACCCTATTGCTAGATAAAGATATACACCCAATTGTTGAAAGTGGACCTAGGTTCACATATCGTAAAGCCAAAACATTGGCATTTCACTTGTCACCCAGCATGTATAATAGTAGGTCCGGCCTCCCAAATATTGGTAGTATTCCAAAGGGATTTTTTAAATGTGGAAAATGTGCCATGTGTCAACATGCGTTTCCAACAAATAGCATCATGTGTAAATATAACCTAAATAAATATAAAATTAAGACCTTTTTAAACTGCAATACCAGTTATGTTATATATGTACTTTATTGCAAATGTGGATTAAGCTATGTGGGCCGTACAACAAGGCCGCTAAAAACAAGAATAGCAGAACATGTGCGCCTTATCAGGAAAGGTAACTTACTTCACCCAGTATCAAGACACTTTACACAATGCCTTATGGGAGGCATTGGAAATTTCACCTTTTCTGCTATCGAACACATCCATTGCCACCCTAGAGCGGGTAATAGGGAGAACACACTAAATAAGCAGGAGATGTTTTGGATATACACTCTCGATACCCTTCACCCACATGGCATAAATATCGATTGGGAGTTAAAACATTTCCTCTAGTCGTGTGGAGTGAGGGGTAGAGAGGGTGTGTCCCCACGCTACTGTGATCCCACATATTGCTATTTAGACTAAAATTATATCTATATGACATAAATCAAGAATCAAGTTCTTATGATTGAATCTTTGTACTAGGTGTAATCTCCAATATACGTTCATGTAAGGATATTACACACTGTTTGCAATATAATCCTTACTAATAAGTATTTTAACTTATTAGCGAATATATTTAGCTATTCTTATACATATTATATATTGTCTCTTTATCAAGAAATATTGCAACTAAGATTGTAACTTTTGTTACATTATATTAGAGTATGTATAACTATTTGTCTCCATAACCATATGTGTGCTACAAAAATATTATATACTGGTCCGTGCTTTACATCCAATTGTATATTATTGTTTTTAATTATGTTTGTATGTTATTGTGTATATATATGACAAAAAAATATATCTATGGCGCTCTGCACTAGTAATAAATATACCATATATATTATATAAAATAAAATTATACAACCAGTGTCGTGGATTTTCTCCCTTTGGTATAGATGCTCCACACGTGGTGGGTAAACATGTAAGGAAAGAAAATCAAAACATAGAGTATTACTGTTATACACACATATAAACATACAACATGAGACAGACGCTGAGAACAACAGGTGACAAATTACAAACACATTTAATAAGGTATATCATTAAAAATACATAAAAATACATAAAACATATATAAGGATCTGGTAGGACACTCCAACTCAAGTGGGGGTACCTGCTTACCGAATGTAAGAAGGTATCAGGCAGTGGATATTTTAAAAGAGTATCCCCTCTTGTGGATGGCTGCTGCTGTAGCGAACTCCTGGCCTCACACGTGTAGTCTCCTGCGTGGATAGTGCAGGCTCCTTCAGCCCGTGGCATCCGCCTCTGCCCGCCGTGGACACGTGATGCTGGCGTGTAAGCTGGCATCTGTAGGCACCTCCTGCCTGGCCGCTACAAGCGCGCCAACCGGAGCAGATTCAAATGCGGATGGGTTTGCGCCAAGAAACAGCAGCCCGCAGGTAGCAGCTATCGATTCCAAGGGGGACAGCAATCACCACTGAGTGTGGGAGACCTCACAGAACCACCCTACGCGTTTCGAAAGTAAAACTTTCTTCCTCAGGGGTAAACGTGATATAGAAAAGTAGTCCCTGTATGTCCCGGTAAATGTAGTCCCGTATTAAAGGTGCTGTACACCATTGTGAACTTGATCATGCGCAGATGGATGCGCTGGGACACTCAGCGTCACAAACATGACATAGACACAAAACAAAATAAAAAATGACAATGAACAAATATTATTAATAAATATATTACACAAAAGTATATTATTAGTGCATACATAATTTCTAGAACCATAGGATACAATAAAACATTATCACTATATAACATGATAAAACTGAAGGTGGATAAAGCTGATAGACCACATTAGTAATGGTATATGTGGCTAAACAACAATTATGTGAGAAGTATATTGAGCAGAATGTAACCTAGTGTAAACCAAACTAATTGGCTAATATAATAGGTAAGTGAGGGGTGAAATGTGCCCCGTGGTGTGTAAATATATATTGGTGTGCTAATATGTGTAAGAATATAGTGAATGTATATAGGTGTGACATATTCTATAATGGAAGTGATGTGTAAATATATAATAATATGAACTAATGTGTATGAAAATATGAGTGGATATATATAAATGTGTGAAACATATAAACAATAATAATATACTATATAGAATGCAGTGACTAGTAAAAAATGAGTATACAAAAATACATAGAAATATTAAAAAAATATTTCGTGATAAAGTGATTAATGTGAATTGCTTATACAGCTGTATATTATTATTTATTATTAGATAATATTATCACAGGGAGTGAAGTGCTCCTATGATAATGGAGAAATATAAAAAAAAAAATGGATATGGTGTCTAATAAATGGCCTACGATATTTCGCCAAAGGAACCTATGTGGTGGAGTATAGATCATCTGCCCACGGGGATGGATGGTTTATCTATCCAGAAGGAATGGCTTCAGGTCGAATTCTATGTTTAGTCCCAAGGGGGTTAATGTTTTTAATTCGTAAATCCAAAAGGATTCTGTCTTACCTAACGCACCTCCCCTATTCCCACCGCGCCAGTTGGTCGTGACAGCCTCTATTGCTACACATTTTAGACCTCTAGGGTTTTTACCGTGCACCTGGAGAAAACGCTATGTGAATCCAGACCTCTTTTAATATTATTTGTTTAAACTCAAGACAGATCGACTCTTTTGGAGTATAAACTCAAATCATCCAATACACAAACTCAAATACCATTTATAACACAATTTAACCAGATGGCACCAGGGATAAGGAAAACTATTCAAAACTATTGGCCAATTCTGAGAAAAGACACTGATTTATCAAAAATACTCCCATTGAAACCAAAAATAATATTTACCAAGGCACCAAACATAGGCCAAAGGTTAGCTCCCAGTTGCCCACTTAGATCTAAATGTTGAACAAATACAAACAAAAATGTCACCAAAGGGTATTACACATGTAACACATGCACAGCATGTAAATTTAGTTCTAAACAATTAACTTTCACTTCAACTCAAACTTTAAAACAATATACCATTCAACAACACATTACATGCAACAGCACAAATATTATTTATCTCCTTGAATGTCCTTGTGGTCTGCAGTATGTGGGCATGACCACTAGACCGATTAAACGACGGTTCTACGAACACATCTATAATATTAAAAGAGGTCTGGATTCACATAGCGTGTCGAGCCATTTTCTCCAGGTGCACGGTAAAAACCCTAGAGGTCTATAATGTGTAGCAATAGAGGCTGTCACGACCAACTGGCGCGGTGGGAATAGGGGAGGTGCGTTAGGTAAGAGAGAATCCTTTTGGATTTACGAATTAAAAACATTAACCCCCTTGGGACTAAACATAGAATTCGACCTGAAGCCATTCCTTCTGGATAGATAAACCATCCATCCCCGTGGGCAGATGATCTATACTCCACCCCATAGGTTCCTTTGGCGAAATATCGTAGGCCATTTACTAGACACCATATCCATTTTTTTTTTTTTTTTTAATATTTCTCCATTATCATAGGAGCACTTCACTCCCTGTGATAATATTATCTAATAATAAATAATAATATACAGCTGTATAAGCAATTCACATTAATCACTTTATAACAAAATATTTTTTTAATATTTCTATGTATTTTTGTATACTCATTTTTTACTAGTCACTGCATTCTATATAGTATATTATTATTGTTTATATGTTTCACACATTTATATATATCCACTCATATTTTCATACACATTAGTTCATATTATTATATATTTACACATCACTTCCATTATAGAATATGTCACACCTATATACATTCACTATATTCTTACACATATTAGCACACCAATATATATTAACACACCACGGGGCACATTTCACCCCTCACTTACCTATTATATTAGCCAATTAGTTTGGTTTACACTAGGTTACATTCTGCTCAATATACTTCTCACATAATTGTTGTTTGGCCACATATACCATTACTAATGTGGTCTATCAGCTTTATCCACCTTCAGTTTTATCATGTTATATAGTGATAATGTTTTATTGTATCCTATGGTTCTAGAAATTATGTATGCACTAATAATATACTTTTGTGTAATATATTTATTAATAATATTTGTTCATTGTCATTTTTTATTTTGTTTTGTGTCTATGTCATGTTTGTGACGCTGTGTCCCAGCGCATCCATCTGCGCATGATCAAGTTCACAATGGTGTACAGCACCTTTAATACGGGACTACATTTACCGGGACATACAGGGACTACTTTTCTATATCACGTTTACCCCTGAGGAAGAAAGTTTTACTTTCGAAACGCGTAGGGTGGTTCTGTGAGGTCTCCCACACTCAGTGGTGATTGCTGTCCCCCTTGGAATCGATAGCTGCTACCTGCGGGCTGCTGTTTCTTGGCGCAAACCCATCCGCATTTGAATCTGCTCCGGTTGGCGCGCTTGTAGCGGCCAGGCAGGAGGTGCCTACAGCTGCCAGCTTACACGCCAGCATCACGTGTCCACGGCGGACAGAGGCGGATGCCACGGGCTGAAGGAGCCTGCACTATCCATGCAGGAGACTACACGTGTGAGGCCAGGAGTTCGCTACAGCAGCAGCCATCCACAAGAGGGGATACTCTTTTAAAATATCCACTGCCTGATACCTTCTTACATTCGGTAAGCAGGTACCCCCACTTGAGTTGGAGTGTCCTACCAGATCCTTATATATGTTTTTATGTATTTTTATGTATTTTTAATGATATACCTTATTAAATGTGTTTGTAATTTGTCACCTGTTTTTCTCAGCGTCTGTCCCATGTTGTATGTTTATATGTGTGTATAACAGTAATACTCTATGTTTTGATTTTCTTTCCTTACATGTTTACCCACCACGTGTGGAGCATCTATACCAAAGGGAGAAAATCCACGACACTGGTTGTATAATTTTATTTTATATAATATATATGGTATATTTATTACTAGTGCAGAGCGCCATAGATATAATTTTTTGTCATATTCAATACCTGACTGGGGGTCAGGGTTATATCACAGGCTGCCTGCCTATTGGGATATAGCGCTACCTATTTGTTTTTCATTGTGTATATATATGTTTTAACCATGTATCTCACGCAGACTCAATGAATGGGTTAAACCCAAACACTGTTTCAACATTAACCTAATTGAGTTTCATAGTTCTTGCAATCTGAACTACCAATCAGATTGGGTCTCCACCTATTTAAGGAGTCTGTGTGATAAGGGTATTATACTCTTTGATAAAGTCCCGGAGAGAGACGAAACGCATCAGAGTGCCCCTTCTGAGATGTACAGCATGTACTATTAAAGCTGATTTTAAGTCTACCTGTTCCTGAACTAGACTTTATTGCTGTGACCGCCTTCTACCTTTCTTGCTATCTATCTAGTTGAGACTGATACCCGGGGACTAACAACGCAATTGTACAGAGAAAAAATCGTTTCAGGGGTAAAGGTTCGACCACAAACTGAAGTACATGGACCAGTGGGAGAAGGATCTAGGTGAGGCACTAGATGTAGAGGAATGAGATAGGATTATTATGGCTACTGCCAAGAGTTCTATTTGCATGACATTAAGGGAAAACGCATATCAAGTATTAATGCGCTCGTATCACACACCCATGAAATTATCTAAATTTGTACCAGGGTACTCCCCGCGGTGCCCTAGACAGTGCGGTGCAACAGCTGACCTGTTACATATGCTGTGGTCCTGCCCGAGGATTAGACCGCTTTGGCGAGAAATTAGACATTGGCTCAAGAGGATTCTTAACCTCAAAATCCCTTTGGACCCATGGCGGTTCCTACTGAACAGGCCGACTCCGGGGTTGACTAAATCAAGTAATAAACTGGTTACCTATTTCGCAACAGCAACTCGGTGTGAGATCGCAGAATTATGGAAACAACCCGAAATTCCACCAATTCCCAAGATTCGTAACAGAATTTGGTTCGTATTCCAGATGGAAAAATTAACGAGTTTAGTTAATGACACTGGCGAAATTTATCTAAAAACCTGGATGCCTTGGCTTACCCAGATGGACATCCCGGGAGTTGAGAGAGATACCATCCTGCTATGATAGTTGTAGATGCGTTTTCCCTTGATAGAGGCCCGAAGTTGGTGTTACTAGGGTTAATCAGAGACAGGAGCGCCCTAGACGAGTGATCAGAGCCGGAGCCTGGGCCCCCCACCCGACGAGAGAGCCCGGACGAGATTAGGGCTTCGGTGCACCCAGAGTCGGGGATACCAAATACCAATTGACCCGGCGGGACAGTGCCCCGCACCACACCCCCTCACCTCCCCCTCTCTTTCTTCCTGTGCTCCCCTTTTTTCCCCTCACCCTTTTTGGATACGTGTTAAAGTACAACGAAATGTTTTGGTACAATGTCTGCGGATACTATGACTGTACATGTATGCTTATGAAAAACACAATAAAACCAAAGTTATAAAAAAAAAATATAGCACTTACTTAGGGGTTGGACAATGAAGCAATCAGGTACAGGATTGGCAATTCATTCAGGCATCAGGTAACAAGTAGTTGTATAAAAACGAAGACTATGGGCATAGAGCTTACACTCGTTTATATGGAGTTTCAGCCCCATACCCTAACATTGGGTGCAAGGCATTGGTTATCAATTACCTCCACCCAATTACCCCTTGCCACCTCATTTGAGGAGCAAGGTAGTACCTGCCCACTGGCTGGGCATTATTCTAATCAGGGGCTCATTTTCCTAGCTCCCCTCCCACAAGACTGGCGTCGCTTAGTCTGCTTGGGACAGGAAAACATTTGTCTCAAGGTGTCAAACACAACACTTATCAGAAGTACCCATGTCCTGCTCTCCTTTTGTCCTAGAACTCTTAATCCGGGATGGTGAGCCTTCCATACATGGGTTTCCCTCAGACACCCTGACGTCCTGTGGCAATTAATATTCCTTCTGGGCCATTGGCTTACGAAATATCAGGGATGCAGAGTAAATTTTTAATATTGAACATATATTCAAATAATCAGTTCTGTGTATCTGAGCGGGCTGAAATTTGCCCGGTCCTCATGCCGGAGGACCCTTGCCATAGTGGCCAAATATCAGCCTTCCACGACCCCCAGAACCGGAGATACAAAAAAAAAGTTAAAATCCCCTATTAACTTTAATGCAGGATTCTCCGCTATAAGCTAAAAGAAATCACTGCCGTTCACTCTCCCATTGAAATCAATGGTCCCCGTCGCTATAGGCTTTCAATGGAGCAACTCCGCCATTGAGGTCAATGGGAAAACCTTATTTTTCACATTTACCCATGCTCCGTCTGGTTGATCGGAGAGGGCTGGAAATTGCCATGTAGTCATGCCGGAGCAGTGACTACATGCTACCAAAATCCCAGCCCTCTGGTACTCACAGAACCGGAGATATGGGTTTTAACTTTACACACTTTCGGACTTAGCCCTCTTCAAAGCCACACGGCTTTCCTCCATTAGAATCAAAATGACTGGCGCTGCCATAGGATTCAATGGGACCTCCGCTACCATTGAAGTCAATGGGAAAACCACACTTTTTTACAGTTAACCCTTCTCCGTCCGGTTCAGGGGAGAGGGCTGAAAATTGCCATGTAGTCATGCCGGATCAGTGACTACATCCTGGCCAAATCCCAGCCCTTTGGTCCCCACAGAACTGGAATTATGGGTTTTCAGTTTACACTGTTTCTCACTTAGTGTTTGAAAGCCACCCGGCTTTCTCCGCCATTACGGTCAATGGTGCGACCCTCGTAACGAGCGCGACCCTTTACCGGGGTCTTTAACTCTTGGACCCGGTTGGGGTTTAGTTAGGGGGTTCCTAGTGACCAGGGGCAAAACGTATTTTATTCCTGCGTGCCCTAGAACAAAAGTTCCCACGCCAATTGGACGTGAACTTGACCGGGGAGTGATCAAAGCTCTCTTCAAGATAATGTTTCCGCTTTTGCTGTCTGCGGTCTGGCTGGCCGCCAGATCGTCTCCGGAGGTCGGCTTCCAAGCATCCCCATTGAATTGCATTACTCCATTCACTTTCAATGGAGAACCGCCGCTACTCCTCTCGGGCGCCACTTGCAGGTCTTCTACGATATCAGGCCCAAATCGACGTAATCTCCATAGGGTTATATGGGGCTGTAATGGCGACCTATGGAGAGACTGCAAAATGGAGCCTGCAAAGGCAGGAAAAGGAACAAAGGGCTATATATACAAAATTAACATTAAGCCTTTCCCTCCCGCCTGGATCTCAGTGTATGTGGTTGCTGCATACACTGCAAAGGTACAAACTCCAATAATTGTACCTATATGCACATCTAGCAAATAAAACAGTTTGCCATGAGGCAGGGGAATAAAAATACATTAATTCCCTCTAAATGTGGGAAGAGGATAACCAAGGGACATACCTTTTGGTTATGAAGCAGGGGAACATATGTTTTGTAAGTATAATTCGGGTTAACCCCTCACCTCCCAGACGGTCGAAGGGGGTGCCTAATGGGGGTGACCCCTTTATTACTCGCTTGGCACCCCTCCCCCGTCACACTGACATCCATGCAACTTAGCATACCTGGGTTACACCCTTTTGTTGGCGCCCCTTAGTCTGGGGTTTGGCCCAAAGGTGTCAATGGTCCGGAATCTGCCACTTATCAGGATTCTGGCCATGTTTACATTATGGTGCTCTGAGGCTTTTCATCCCTGTCACATCTTTAGACTGAGGGTCTCCGGCTCAGCGGGACCTCTTTGAAGTGCAGGGAAGAAAATACCCTCAGCTCATTCACCCCTAGCATATTTATTGTCAGAAGATTTTACCCCGGCTCACAGAAAAAAAACTGTTCCTGCCTGTACATGTTAAATTAACAGTTTTATACACTTTATTAAAACTTCATGTGACCGGTGTACCATGACTGTAATTTATATGTGTATGTGACCCAGCTTATTAAGACTTTTAATTAACGGATCATTGATTCAGCAAGCAGAGAGCTAAAAAATAAGTTGTGTTTATTCACCTAACGAACGTACACAACTATTTTACACAAAAATACAGTAAAAACACACACTTACTTTGGAAACTGTGATAACAGAACTAATCTTTCCTAATTGCAAACACAAAGCAAAATATTCCAGGCTACTTCTCCTTCCTCGTGGTGTATAGTAGCGATGAAGTCTCCGGGAAGCGCAATATATGTAAAGAAAAATAAATAATGATAGTGCAATTTTGTAAAAATTAAGCTCAGAAAATGATGACTCGGCTCTCTATTATATACTCACAAACGTGAGAGGTTTTGAAGGCACATAAAGGTATCTTTTAGGGACGCTCTTAGTTGTCACTCAATCACCAGGAGATGCAGAAATCAATATTTCCCCGAATAGATAGACTCCCAGGGACCTTGTTTAAAAGATACAACTGGACATAGTGCAGACCGTATATATAGTTTATAGATTATAGGTGGATCAAATTACACTCACATGGTTTCAGATACAAGCAAGCATTTAGATCTCAATGGATCTCTCTGGCCGGGTGGATGGTATCTCCGCTTCCCCTCTCCACGTGGAGTTTCTAGTAATTGGGGAACCCCTCAAAGCCCTCAAAGCGCTAGGTGCTACAAATTTCTTTACATTTGGTGCTTTCCTATACACCATTTGAACTTTATCAGGTAAAGAAGTACCTATGATGGGATCATTTTTTAAGATGGACCAGTGATTGTTCAGTATGTTATTTATTTTATGTGCATCCCTATTGTATTGGGTAATAAAGGGTACCTTTAAATTATCATTCCCACTAGATTTTACCCTAGGGGTTAACATAGACTCTCTTGACACATGTCTTGTTTTATCCAATGCTTTTTGAACAATATTGGGTTTGTAATTTCGCTCTGAAAACTTTCTGGACAATACAGTTGATTGTTCTTCATACACATCATTGTCGGTGCAGTTTTGTTTAAGTCTGCAGTATTGGCCATATGGGATGTTGTTAATCCATTTATTAAGATGGCAATTTGACTGCAGGATGTAGTTGTTCGCATCTACATATTTGAAGAAATGTTTTGTTTTTATAACATTATTTTCTATGTATATTGTTAAGTCCAGAAAGTTTACAGTGGTTTTACTGGCAATGGAGGTGAATCTAAGATTTAGTTCATTATTATTAAGATACACAAGGAATGCATCTAGATCCTCCAATGTGCCCTTCCAAACAAAGACAATATCATCAATGTACCTCCGCCATGTGACCAAATTTGCGCCCAGACCTATCCAAGACCATATATACAGATCTTACCACATGGCCATAAGTAGGTTGGCATAGCTGGGGGCAAATTTGGTCCCCATGGCGGTTCCACATAATTGCAGGAAAAACTCATCACAGAACCAAAAGAAATTTTTTGTTAAGACAAATTGGATACATCTGATGAGGAATTCTATCTGTACCTGAGGGATTTTCCCATCTTTCTCCAGAAACATTTTCACCGCCTTGCAACCATCCTCGTGTTTTATAGATTTATACAGAGCTGTTACATCGGTGGTGAGCAATATGTAGTTATCCCGCAATTCTATGTCCCTAAGGGCCCTGATTACATCACTGGTATCTTTTAGATAATATTTTTGCTGTTTCACAATATCCTGTAAATAGCTGTCAATAAATTCTGACAGGTTTGCCGTTAATGACCCAATACCAGATATTATTGGTCTCCCTGGGGGGTGTGTAATATTTTTGTGTATTTTTGGTAGGAAGTAGAAGACCAGGAACACTGGGTCTTCCACGTATAGGAACTGAAATTCATGTTCCTCCAGAATTCCCAGTCTTCTACCATCCTCCAACAGGGCTTGAAGTTCCTTTTTATAGAGTGTTGTAGGATTGGACTTCAATTTCTGATATGTTAATCTATCACCCAGTATTTTGTTGGATTCTAACATATAATATTCATGATCCATGATTACAACCCCCCCCCCCCCCTTATCTGCTGGTTTAATCACAATTGTTTTATCTGTTGTAAGATCTTCTAGCGCTATTCTCGCTTCCTTAGTCAGGTTATTATGCTGCCTGCCTTTGTTATTACATAGGATTTCCAGATCCTTTGTTACTAATTGAAAGAATACCTCAAGATGATTTCCCTTAGCAAATTTGGGAAAAAATTGGGATTGAGGTTTAAATTTCGAATGAATAAAGTCTGGAGTGCTCGTATTAGGGGTTATTAAATTAGTATTTTTATTTTCCCAATTCCTGGTCTCCACATCTTTATTCATAAAAAATCTTTTCAAAGTTAATGTTCGTAAAAATTTATGTGTATCTACATAAAGACCAAATTTATTTGGTCCAATAGTGGGAGCAAATGTAAGTCCCTTGCTAATCACTTTATTTTCACAATCTGATAAAAAAATTTTACTTAAGTTAAAAATGTTTTTTGTATTTACTGTATTTTTCTTGCCTTTCCGTAGTCTCCACCCTCGTCTCCCTCTGACATGCGCCTTTTGTTTCTTTGAACAAGACCTGGTTTCGGGATCGTTAGGGGGTGAAATTGGTTCCTGGTTTCCCAAGAACTCATACACCCCCCTTGTGCCAAAAAAGAGGGAGAGGGTGACTCAGTTGGTTGGCCCATTTTTAATTTTTCCTTCCTTCACCTAACGAACGTACACAACTATGTTACACAAAAATACAGTAAAAACACACACTTACTTTGGAAACTGTGATAACAGAACTAATCTTTCCTAATTGCAAACACACAGCAAAATATTCCAGGCTACCTCTCCTTCCTGTAGCCTCTTGCTGTTCAATTCAGGTCACTTATCCTCTGAGAAATTTAGACGATTTACTCAGAGCTGGAACTTCTCAAATGGGACTGAATCTCAGGTGAATCACCCAAGATGGAACTGATGAAACTCTTAGATGGATTTCTTAGGGCCGATGAATCTGACCTGTGTCAGGGCTTTTCAAACCTCTGGGGTCCAGGTCCCAGAAAACCTGCAGCCCAATCAAAAAAACCTTAGCAACCTCCTAGCGACCAATCTAAAACACTCATACAGGGTTCCCCACCCCTGAGCCTTTTCCCCTGGCAGGTGAAATATCCTCCTCTGCCCCTTCGCCCCCCCACTGTGCGAGGCTCCACAGCGGCTGGCTGTGTTGCAAAGGGTGTTATGTTTCCCTGTGTCAGGCCAGGATATGGGTGCTCTATAATAATGGTAGGGCCCATCTGGCCTCACACCTAGGCATCTCTGAGCCCTTTCAAGTATTGCTCCTGGACAGACAGAGCAGAGCCAAGCCAGGTAACCATCTGCGCCTTCCAGAATCCATGACTCAGAACGCCCTCAGCTCATATACAGGTCAGTAATATCTATACATATTAAACTATTCCCGTTTAATCAAAGATGTGGTGTCCTGTCTGCTGTGTGCAAAATGCTGAGTTCTTATTCTGGTGTCAGGCATGGAGTGAGTGTAAATATTCCCCACATTCACGAGCCTCCTTCTTGGCACACATTAGAAAAATACTTTTAAACTTTTAAAACACTGCAAATCTGGGGGCGCATGTGCGATGGCTGGAGTGCATGAACGTGTGAGCTATTAGCTCCGTTCTCAACCGGCGGCAATTTTAAATAACAAAGCAGCAAAACAGCACAAAAAAGCCCCAATTCATATCCCCAAACTGCCTCAAAGTCCCAGGATGCCGAGAACGACCCGCTCAAAGAGTACATCAACGGTCCTGACCGATTATTTCACTAAGGGAGATCCAGCGCGGGCCCTCAGCCAGGAGGGAATGGCGCCAAGTGATTCCGAATCGGAAGAGGAGGAAGATGTCGGCCAGGACACCAGCAGAGACAATCAAATTATGAGGCGCAGAGACATGAGAGTTCTGCCTAGACATCAAAAAGTGCTTTCAGTCTGAAGTGGCAGCCCTGAGAGCTGATATCTGCGGTATAGGAGAGCGCACAGACTCTCTTGAAAAAAAATGGATGCCACAGTCAAAGCAGTCCACAAAACAGACAGACAAGTGGCACAAGTTAGGGAAACAGTCAGGGATATATTGGATCGGCAGGAGGATGCGGACAATAGGGATTGGAGTAACAATGTGAGGATCCGGGTGTCCCAGAGACTGAAACGGATCCGGAGGACTTTATGTGCAGATGGCTCCAAAACATAATGCCCGACCGATCGGAAGCAGACCTGCACCTGGACCGCTGCCACAGGGCATTGAGGTCGACACCACAGCAAGGTGACCCCCCAAGAGACATAATAGCCCGTTTTCACTTTTTTAAAGTGAAGGAGGCATTCTGCCAAATAACCAGATCTCAGGGAGACCTTGAGGGGTATAAACTGCAGGTCTACCAGGATATCTCACCCACTATTCAGAATAGGAGAAAGGTCATCTCTGCTCTACCTTAATATTCATCAAAATGTGAGGAAAATGGCGGTGTAGGGGGAAGTACAAATAGATTTGCAAGAAATGATCAAGAGATGATCACTAGAAGATTCCCGCTTAGTTGCACTCAGCCTAATTTTTGTATTTCTTATGACAGAACAGTAGGTATCCAAAAAATTGCATTCATGATGCAAACACCAGGGAGGTAAGTACAAAATAATAACATTTTATTAAACTCTTCTATCCAAAAATATAAATAAACATATACACTCTAATAAAATATTAAAACCAAAGTCTCTATTGTTTACACAGTATCAACCAAATCTTGCATATAAACCAAATAACACCTGTACCAGTGCCAGATATTCACTGATATCCAATTACAGTCTTCTCCATGGGGTAGTATGTATGCAAGAATCTGGGAAGTGAAAATACCCAAACATGGGTTGTTGCATGGAGATGAGAGTCTTAATGGTTGTTACTTATGACTTCAATGTTTGATACAAAGTAAAGTATACATTGGTATGGTGTTGCAGTTCTAACAGTTCAAGGTGTGTGTCTGCCCTTGTTCATTTCTCAACAGCAGTAAATCCTACACATCTTGTAACACTGTTGTAACCATTTACATACAGATCTAGCTATCATAGACGAATATTAGCATATAGCTTGATCCAGCAAATACTTATAATATTCACATTAAAGATTTAATTTCCCCTTTTACATGGTACACCCCGTAGATAACCCTGCATAGGGAAAGGGGGATGGTCAAATCATTTCTTAGAATACACATATACTGCTTGCTAATGGGGAGTATATATCAGCTTACTATGGCTATCGTAGTGGTTCAAAGTGTATAGTGACCACAGTCAAATACTATAAGTAACGGATCATGTATGTAAAATAAAAATGTCCCAATCAAAACGCTATCTGGGCTGTTTAAAAACAGCCATCACAGGTGAACTTAAGTATACGGCTCAAAATCACAGCCAATCCGCCGCGTGTCATACAGGGGGTTAATACCCTCTTAACGTATACAAGTCCTAGTGCCTTAGTTTCATGTGGCTATGTTAAACATTTGCGTATTTGTGGGTGAGTATAGAACAATCCAACCGTGATTTCTTTTCCATGCATGTTCCTCCAAGCTGGCTGACGTCATCAGTAGTAGCGTCACCAGGCTGCCCACAGTACACACCACAGTACATTAATAAATAAAGTGACAAGAGGAGAAGGTGTAGCATAATAGGTATAGTATACTAAAATAACAAAAGATGAATAATAGTTTATTTTTATTATTACCTTATTACTGTTTATTGTTAATGGAGAGTAATAAGTGATGTTTAAAAAAAAAAAAAAAACACTATACAGTCAGGATAAATCCTGTATAATATAGTTAATTACAGTTAATAAGTATATCAAATGTTGTTTAAGGACATAGTTCAGATACATACTCAGAGGAGAATAGGTACTGAACTGGGTTACAAGTCCAGAATCGAATAATGGTTAAACCAATATAGGTGTTCACACGGTCTTTAAGAGCCAGATGAGAGCACGTACGCAGTGGAGTATAGTGAGGCCACGGTACAATTAGCAGATCGGGAGGGTCAGAACCAACAGAGAAGTTGCTGCTTACAGATAAACATTCCAGACGAAGCCGCCGGTGCAAGGTGCGGTCTGGTCGTTGTCATGTGCCTACACACTCAGACCGGGGCTTATACCCCGGGTCTGGAGAAAGTCCTTGGAAGGCTGGGGAGTGGAGGCACTAGGTCAGAGGGAGGAGGTCTGGAGAGTGCTCCATTGGATTCCCATGCCCGTAAGGCAAGGGAAGGGCACTGGCCAGGGGCCAGTGATTTCTTCCCCACCCTGTTAACTTTTCCCTATGTTTCAGATGTTCCTTATGTGTCTCCCTCCCCCCACACTACCTTCTACCTAGGTGGTATGACACCAAAGCTCGACGTACTATAGGACTTCGCAGGTAGGTGGAGGCCCCCGTGTGCGGTTCCGACACTCTTCATGGATGGGCGATGGACGCTAGGTGAGACTAGACACAAACTATGACGCTGACTATCATATCCCATAATGCTAAAGGCTTAAACTGCCCCAACAAAAGAAGGGTGGCCCTCACGGACTATAAGAAGAAGGAAGCTGACATACAGTAGAGGCAACTCTTATTCGAACAAAAACCAGTGGCAATTCCCCAAAAAACCCAGGAAACACCCAGGTACATTCTGAATACATGCCTTAAACTTTCCTTAAGCTAGCCCCAGCATTTCTGCATTGATTAATGGCCTATCAGATTAACAGCGGGGGTCTCTGGCAGTCCCATTCAAACTGAATTGGACTGCCAGGGATCCCTGCTGTGTTAATCCTATGGGTCGTTAGTCAATGCAGAAATGCCTTAAACGTGCCTCAAACTAGCCCAGAACATACCCAGCACATACCCAGCACACACCCAGCACACACCCAGCACACACCCAGCACACACCCAGCACGTACCCTGAATGTAACCCGGCTAGTTTACGGCAAATGTTAGAATAAACGTTGCCTCTACTGTAGTTCTAATCAAAGAGACACATTTTAGCACCACCAGTTTCCCGAAATACATTGACAAACAATTTAGACAGGTGTTTCTATCCTCTGCTAGAGAAAAGAAAAGGGAGTTGCGATACTCATACATAATAGGCTAGGGCTAGTGGTAGACACAATCAAGAAGGATAGGGATGGAAGGTTCCTCCTACTAGTGAGGACTATAAGCCAACAGCCCATCACGATAGTAGTAATATACGCTCCAAAAGGCCACGACTCCCCATTCTACACTGCAACATTCACTACTATCAAAAAACACGCCGTAGGTGCCCTGATAATAGGGGGAGACTTTAACACAGTACTAAACGGAGCCATGGATAGGTCCGGGCCCCCCAGGCTTAGACCAGCAGCTCGGCCAACGGCACTTGAAAATGGGCTGAGAGATATAGGGCTGGTGGATGTCTGGCAAGAATTCCACCCTCTTGACAAAAACTACACCTTCTATTCACATCCACATAATTCTTACAGCAGAATCGATTACTTCTTTGTCAGTAGTAGACTGGTTCCACAGATCTCCCATATTGGGATCCATGATATTTCGTGGTCAGATCATGCACCCATAGAGCTAAGGTGCGCATAAATTGGGCTGGACAGACCAGGAGCAAACTGGAAACTTAATGAGTCCTTACTCAAAATCCCAGAAGTACAGGAAAAAATTGGGGAAGAAATTATACAATTCTTTAGAGAAAACGTGGGAAGTGTGAGTTCCCACATCACCCTCTGGGAGGGACATAAAGCAACACTAGGAGGGACTCTCATTAGTTTGGCAGCCAAACGAAAGAGAGAAAGGAATTCAAAAATTATTGAAGGGCGGACCGAATTGAAAGCCCTTTGGGATCGGCATAAGAGGTCTCCTGACCCAGTCATCCTCCAACAGATTAAACATACGCAGCTCAAGCTGAAGTTGCTTCTTACCTCCCAGGCTGAGAAATCACTGACTTGGTCAAAGAGGAAATTCTTTGAAAAAGCCAACAAGCCGGATACCCTACTAGCCAGGATGATTAACCCTAAAGCAAAAAGCTATAATACAGGCTATACACACGCAATCGGGCACCCTTTCCGCCGACCCTAAAAATATAGTGGGGGAATTCAAAAGCTATTATGAGACACTCTATGATGGGGAGAAGGTGAGCCACTCCTCTGGAACGGAGAGAGCCCTGCGGGATTTTCTGCAGAACTCAAATCTACCAAGAATGAGCGAGGGGGACAGAGAGGTGATGGGCAAGGATTTCACAGCTGAGGAAATATCAGAGGTCATCGTAAATCTAAAACACTTTAAGGCCCCGGGTCCTGACGGATTCTCGAACCTATACTACAAAAAATATAAGAAACAATTGATCCCCTATCTCCTCCGTATGTTCAACCTAGTGTTGGGAGGGACCCCTTTCCCCCAGCAAATGCTCCAAGCGTCAATTTCTGTGATACACAAACAAGGTAAAGACCCACAGGACTGTAGAAGCTACAGGCCAATATCCCTGATTAATTCGGACATTAAAATATACACTAAACTTTTGGCCAATAGATTGAGTCTCATCCTACCCAGACTGGTGCACCCAGATCAAGTCGGGTTCATAGCGGGTCGACAAGCTGCGGATAACACCTGACGAATCATTGATCTGTTAGAAATAGCCAATACAAGATCAATACCAGTTATGGCGCTCAGTCTGGATGCAGAAAAGCGTTTGATAGGATAGACTGGCCATATCTAGAGGCCACGCTTGAAGCATTTGGGATGGGAACGAAACTGATATTCTCCCTATACTCGGCTCCGTCAGCCAGGGTGACCCACCAGGGGTTCGCATCGGACCCCTTCTTAATCAAGAGCGGAATGAGGCAGGGCTGTCCGCTCTCCCCTCTCCTGTTTGTGCTATGTATGGAGCCCCTAGCCGCGTAAATATGAGACAGCAAAGATATCTTGGGTATTGACATTGGAAGCCAGTCGCATAAGGTGGCACTGTATGTGGATGACGTGTTCCTGACAATATCTAGCCCCCTCACCTCTCTACCAAACTTATTCGATTTACTGGGTAGATTTAATAGAATCTCCGGATTTAAAATTAACCAATCTAAATCAGACGCTATGAATATAAATTTACCAAAACACATGGAGAAGCTGATCACCCTCAACTTTAACTTTTACTGGCAGCAGACACAAATTAAATATCTAGGGATTAATGTAACCAAGACAACCAAACTGCTGTACCAGGCAAATTACCCCAAACTGATGCAAATCCTACGAGGGGACATAAGGGGATGGGCCAAACACAAAATCTCTTGGATAGGGAAAATTCACTGTATTAAAATGAACCTGCTCCCTCGCCTTCTTTACTTATACCGGACCCTCCCGGTGCCAGTGGGATTGAAGAAAGTCCTCTCGCTCCAATCCGAGATAGATAGGTTTATCTGGGGGGGAAGAAGGCGAGAGTGGGCAGGCAGATAATGCGCAACCAAACAGGGGCAGGGGGGCTTGCGGTGCCCTGCTTGTTGGCTTATTATAAAGCGGCCCAATTATGCCAAATCGTGCAATGGCACACCAACCCGGACTCCAAAAGTTGGGTGGCATTAGAAAAAGAGATTTGCTCCCCGGTTGAACTAGGACATTTAATCTGGCTACACAAAAAGGTGCGATTCAGCGCTAAAATACCACTTTCCTCAATGGCTAACTCACTCTCGGTGTGGGAGAGCACCAGGCTCAAATGCAATTTGACCCATAAAGCATCAGACATGACCCCATTATGGGGGAACCCATTGTTTGCTCCAGGACTGAACAGTGCAGACTACAATTTGGAAAGCTAATCATATTAATAGATTAGCGGACCTGGAGGGCAGAAGAGGCATTCAAACATTTGACATCCTTAAATCTAACAACAATATCCCCAATGCCGAATTCTTTCGGTACCTTCAGGTCAGAGCATTTTACCAAGCTCAACAACCTAGAAGCCGATTAACGAACTTTGAAAAGCTCTGCCGAATAGGGACAAGCACAGTTGTACTCACATTGCAGCTGTACAAGGAAGTAACTGGTTCTAGCTCGACAGTAACTGAAAAACTAGGCTACATGACCAAATGGGAGACGGACCTAGGAGAAGTATTAGACGTAGAGGACTGGACGAAAATCACCACGGCAGTCTCCAAAAGTTCCATGTGTACGACCCTCAGGGAAAACGCATATAAAGTTAGGATGAGATGATACCACACTCCCACAAAATTGGCTAAATTCCTGCCCAGTTACTCCCCATTTTGCCTGAGACAATGTGGACAACAAGCAGACTTGTTACACATGCTAGGCATAAATATCCCGCTAGACCCATGGCAGTTTCTTCTAAACAGACCGCACCCGGGACTTTCCAGAAAAACGAACAAATTAGTATCGCACTTTGCAATGGCAGTAAGAGGAGAGATCGCAGCACGTTGGAAACAAAATGTGATTCCATCAATTACTGCCATTCGGAATAGAATTTGGACAGTATGCCAGATGGAGCAATTGACGAGTATGGTCAATGATAATGGCACAAACAATCTCAAAGGCTGGATGCCGTGGTTGGCTCAGACAGATATACCAGGGGTAGAAAGGACCACGATATGGCAATGATTATGATAGATGCGTTCTCCTCTGGGCTGTTGTATAAACATAGACGTACAGGATAAATCGAAATTACTCAGATCGAACAAGACAGGGAGGTGTCGGGGCCGCCGCCGGGGTAAAATCTGCCCACCCAAAGGAGCGATAAGCCGGAAGATGCAGAGCTGTCGGTGAAACCACGGTAGAAGGACCCCCTCCTCCCCCTTCCTCCTCCCCTCACTCTCCGGACAAACCTACCCCCCCTCTTTCCGTCAGGTTCCTGTGTAAAGTCTGTCTGTCATCCCAGTTTGTCCTGTCTTCACCTGCGGAGAACAAAGATGCATGGGCGATTGATAATGTTATGATTATGCGGTTGATATAAAACTTTGAAATGTCTGCCAAACATGTTCTCTGTCAATAAAATAGGAGTTGAAAAAAAAACACTGCAAATCTGCTCTGCTTCATAACCTTTGCGTGAGCAGCTTCCTGAACCCCTACTCTAGGCTCAGGATACCTGGGCATGTACAGTATGTGGGAACCACTGGAAAAAAAACAAAGAAACAGGTAGCGCTAACCAAACAGAGCAAATAATATATATAATATAACACCTTAAGTGTGGATAATATCCACGTATAAGGGGCTGCCTAGGATACAACTAACTGACCCCCTGGTCAGAACATACACATGGAAGGGAATATGTATCTAAAGGCGCCTAATATAAATAGATGAAACACATAAAGGATATAAAAACCAGGCCTGTTGGACGATCAGGAAATGGCTCCAATGGGTGTGCTTAAAATAAAAGAAAAAGCACAGAACATAGCATAATACTGTATGGTAAAAGGACAAACAACATTTAGGACAAACAGCATATATAACAGATATGGATCAGCTGAGAGATCAGACAGGTGAAAAATTAAGATAAAAACATTTAATATAACATATCATTAAACACACATAAAATATAAAAATAAGTATGGACAATAAAATGTTGGATAAGCACACTGCAGCACTGGTGGAATCGGATGAAATGCCCACTCACCAGATAGATGATACAGGCAAGCGGTGGATATATTTGAGAGTATCCCCTCTCTTAGGTAGTAACTGCCAGCTGCTCCTGGGCGTCTCCGTGGGTGGAAAGTGTGCACGCCAGCCGGCGTGGGGGTGGATGGTCTCCCTCGGCACACTGGGGAAAGTGTGCAGCTATTCCCGGATCGGCAGCAGCAGATTCGTCTCGGGTATCGCAACAAAAAGCTAGCTGACAGCCAGCAAACGCTGATTCGCCTCTGTTGTCGTGGAGGGGAGAATCGCCAACCAAATGGTGCAGAAGTGCTTCCTTTGCCACCCTACGCGTTTCGAAAACTAAATGCTTTCTTCCTCAGGGGTATATGATGATGGAGTCCTCAAAGGTCCTTTAAATAGAGCGTCCATTGATAAGTTAATTAATTTTCACCTGCAGACTTATGCACATGCGCATATGGGCGGACTGAACAGTTCGCGATCGTGCTGTGTTTTAAACACATGTGCATTGAATAGTCCTTGCCAATGTTACTCATGCTGCTGGGGTCTGATAGCTCAGTTGTTAACAGACAAAACATACAACATACTAATAGAAAAACCTTATTAAAACAAGTGTGATATATATGTGAAAGAACAAATTAATAAGTGACAGATATAGCCATATATATATGACCATATAAGGAGTGTATTATGCACTACTAATAAATATTAGCTAATATTATTATTCAAGTGTGTAGTGAATATTAACCATATAAATAATAAACTTATACATTGTGTAATGTGTTAAACAATGTGAAATAAAATATTAATAATCTAATGTGATTAAATAGAGTGATTAGTGTGTCTTAGTATATAATAAAGTAATATAATATGTGCTATGAACATACAATGAACATACATTACATAACATAATCTTTACAAAATATGTTTTACAGATAAATATAAACAGCATTAGGCATTCTTGTCATATATGCCAAAGGGTTGCCAATTGTAACAGATATTCATTAACAATATATTCTCAAGCAGACATATGGATAAATTGCAAAGGATAGATATACTGTATGGATACAATACAGGTTTAGCCAATCAGAAATGCCTTCAGATCGAAGTCCACGTTTAGGCCTAATGGGGATAGGGTGCGCAATTCGTAAATCCAGAAGGATTCTCTCCTCCCCAGTAGGCTCACAGCGTTTCCTCCTCTCCAATGTGGAGTGATGGTCTCTATTGCAATACATTTTAGGCCTTTGGGGTTCTGCCCGTGCACTTGAAGAAAATGATTCGATACACTATGTGTTGTTCAACCAGTTTTATATTGTATATGTGTTCGTATAAGCGTCTTTTGACTGATCTGGTGGTCATACCCACATACTGCAGACCACATGGACATTCAAGAAAATAAATGACATAAGAACTATTGCACGTAATATGTTGTTTTTTTTTATAGTTTTTTAGAGTATAGTTTGATACAAATATTGATTTTTTTTGTGCTATATTTGCAAGCGGTACATCTATTACAAGTAAAGTATCCCGTGTGTGAAGTTATCTTCCGATGAATAGGTTGCAGTGATGGACAACTTGGTGCCAATCTTTGTCCTATGTTAGGTGCTTTTGTGAATATAATTTGTGGATGTTCTGGTAATATGCCTTCTAATTCTTTGTCTTTTTTTAATATCGGCCAGTGTTTTTTGAAATTTTTTCGTATATTTGGTGCCATTTGGTTAAACTGGGTTAAATTGGCATTCTATTAGTGTTTTTCTTTTTGTATTTCAAAAGATTGGATCTGTCCATCGCTGCAACTTCGGTGATTACATTATCTAAATCTTGTGGGGAATATTTCTTATCTATAAATTTATTTTAAAGATCTTCCGCTTGGATATCGAACGTTTCTATATGTGAACTATTTCTTTTTAATCTGATAAATTGTCCCTTTGGTATATTTTTTACCCATGATGGGTTATGGTGACTATGTGCATGAAGATAATTATTTGATTGTACATGTTTGAAATATGTGCTGGTATGGATACAATTATTTTCAACCAAAATCTCTAAATCTAGATACTCTATTGTGGTGGGGCTAGTGACAAATGTAAATTTAAGATTATTATTGTTGTTATTCATATATGCTTTCAAATCTTGTAACTGTAATAACATGCCAGACCAAATAAAGATAATGTCATCAATGTAGCGCCGCCAGAGCACCAAATTTGCACCATGTGGGCAGCCGGACCATATATGTTGTTGTTCCCAGCTGCCCATGAATAAATTAGCATAGCTTGGTGCAAATTTGGTCCCATGGCGGTGCCACACACCTGTAAATAATATAATTTATTAAAGAAAAAAAAATTGTGAGAAAGAATAAATGTAATACCCAAAATAAGAAAACATTTATGTTCTGTAGACATAGATGGGTCAATATTTAATGTATTTAAAATAGCTTCACATCCTTGTTCATGATTTATAATTGTATATAATGAATTGACATCTGCTGTTACAAAATAATAATGAGGTTGCCATTGAATGTCCTGTAAGGTCTGCAGTATGTGGGTAGTGTCCCTTAGATATGAGGGTAATTGGGTAACATACTGTTGTAGCTGTCTATCAATATACTGGGGTACCTCTGCTATACAGGGGAGCCCCTTGCTATACTAAGGACTCCGTGTATACCTGCAGATATCTTTTTACCCCTTCATACCCATTTACCTTGTCTGGAAGATCCTGCAGCAGGGACTCTGGCGGTGAGTCGTAAGAGCGTTTTCAGGGTACAAGGTTGGAGGAGTAATGCGCTTAGCTGTATCAGAGGATATCACTCAATCTTTGTATACAACTTTTGGGGTATCCCATAACCCGGAACCCCGCTACATAGACACATTCTGCAAAGACTTTCTCCACCAAACCCACCTTGAAACTTACAGCCTAGAAATCTCCCGATCCCAGCATCACCGGAAAGGAAAAAAATCACATAATTCTTTAATGTCGCAAAATCAGTGTACAGTTGCAGTAATACAATTTTGACATCTGGGTCCCAGAGCTGACACTCTAAGAACCTAACACACGGGTCAGGGTTAAACAAGTGGGCTTGACCTTTATTATAAGCCGGGTTAACCCCTTCACCACCACAGTATGTTTGTGTATTACTAACATATACTTGCACACAAAAAACCAGGGTGCTGGGTGCTTCCGTTCACGAGTTAGCCTGCTTTATTGAACCGGCTTTCTTGTGGGAACCCAAATTCACCCGGTTCCCACGTCAATTGACCTACTTCTCACGGCCATTAACTTTCTGCCTTTCAAGTTCTGAAGGCTAACGAGGTACGTATATATTGTATTGGTAAAACCACTTGAAATCTAACCGCAACCCATTTATTCAATTGCCTTGCAGTTACGGAGTCAAGAGCTTGAAATGGATACCCATCAAATACAGTAGACCTCCCATACACAGGGCTGGCTGTGTTGCTCACTACTCCATCTTGTGTCGCAATAGAATATAGCAGGCATTGCATTCACTTCCATTACAGCAGGCAGAGAATTATCTGCAAATGGGGGTTAAAAAAGCTGGGACAGGGCAAAGACAGCAGTGCAATTACTTTTAACCCGTTCATTCCCAATGCGAGTTGGGGTTAATCATCCGGGTATAATACCTTTATTTAGGCCTGATTACCCTTGTTCTCGCCACACCTCCCCCACTCAAAGCGCAGAACTGCCCTGACCACCCCGTCCGGTGGCTGGGCTGACCTGCCAGCTCTTGAAGTTAGTATGTCCTGAGGGCTTTCCTGGCGGGAAACGCCATCAGCATTGCCATGCTCACTTCCCTTCTTGTGCTGGATGGTAAAGTCAAAATCCTGTAAGGCAAGACTCCAGCGCAAGAGTTTAGCATTTACTATAAATATTCATGCAGAAGAAAAATTTAAACCGCAAAACTGTAATCTAAACTCATAAGACAATTGCCCGTCTGTGCTCTAATAATATGTAAGGAAGCATCACGTTTCCAGTAGTATGGGCAGATATGTAATTACTGTGTGTGGTATTACTGGGGGATATCCTGTGTAAGGGCAGATATGTAATTACTGTGTATGGTATTACTGGGGGATATCCTGCGTATGGGCAGATATGTAATTACTGTGTATGGTATTACTGGGGGATATCCTGCGTATGGGCAGATATGTAATTACTGTGTATGGTATTACTGGGGGATATCCTGCGTATGGGCAGATATGTAATTACTGTGTATGGTATTACTGGAGGATATCCTGCGTATGGGCAGATATATAATTACTGTGTGTGGTATTACTGGAGGATATATTTGTGTTTGAGGAGACTCCATAATAAGACAGAAAAACATAGTGAATAAATAATAATTTCTGGGCAATAGAAACAAACGGACAATAATTTACAATATTTTTGATTTTACAGATGCTGAAAACTGTGTCCAGTGCCCTGAAGATCAATGGTCCAATAAGGAGAGAGATCGCTGCGTCCTGAGAACCATAGTGTTCATTTCATATGTAGATCCACTGGGTTCCTCTCTAGCTTCTATTTCCATTCTCTGTTGTGTAATAACATGTGCAGTTCTGGGAATCTTTATCACACATCATGAAACTCCTATAGTAAAATCCAATAACCAGATCATCAGCTACATCCTCCTCCTCTCCCTCATGTTGTCCTTCCTCTGCCCCTTGTTATTCATCGGACGTCCTGGGAAGGGGACCTGCCTGCTCAGACAAGCTGCCTTTGGGATTATTTTTACTGTATCAGTCTCTTCTGTTCTGGCAAAATCCGTCACTGTTGTCATCGCCTTCAATGCCACAAAGCCCGGCAGCAGGATAAAGAAATGGGTGGGGAGCAGAGTATCCATCTGCCTGGTCCTTCTCTGCTCACTGGGGGAGGTTGTGATATGCATGGTGTGGCTGGCTCACTCTCCCCCATTCCCAGACTATGACACACAATCTGACACTGGGAAGATGATATTACAATGTAACGAAGGGTCTGTCGCTGCATTCTACATTGTGATTGGTTACATGGGATTCTTGTCCGTGTTAAGTTTCATTGTTGCTTTCCTAGTTAGGAAGTTACCTGCCAGTTTCAATGAGGCCCAGCTGATCACTTTCAGCATGCTGGTGTTCTGTAGTGTTTGGGTCTCCTTCATCCCAGCGTACCTGAGCGCCAAGGGCAGGAACACGGTGGCTGTGGAGATATTCGCTATCCTGGCTTCCAGTGCAGGACTGCTGGGCTGTATATTCATTCCCAAGTGTTACACTATTCTGCTCAGGCCTGAGCTGAACACCAGGGAACATGTCATTGGGAAACACTGACACACTGATCCCTGCCACTATCCCCAAACCCCGGTCACTGTAATAATCTTTTCTTGTTAGCGTGTAACGCGGGTATCATATTGTGCTTCTGTCACCCATAGAGAGATAGGGTCATTCCCCTGATTTCCTTCCTAGTTATAAAAAAAACGATCATTGCACAGGAATAAAATGATTGTATATCGTATAATCAGAACATGCTATGAGGACGAATCCATTCTGTGCTGTACATTAAGGCAAACTGGTCATGTTTTACATATTCCTGTACATATCTAATAGACAATGCATAATAGAGCAAACACTATGTTCTAGCCTCAGTGCAGTATGTTTTAATATTGCTGTCGGTGACGGTGAGAGGGTAACCAGGTTCACCTCTGATCCATATTGTATTTTGTGGTTCTAGAGTATCAGCGTTTCGACCTAACTATTGTGTATGCATTTTATGAAATTATGCTACAATAAATTATTTTTGTATTTTTACCTTTCATGGGGTGCCAGCAAGCAGAGATTGCTAGTCTATGCGTTTCAAGGTGGGTTTTGCGGGAAAAGTCTTGCCACATTGTAAAGCTAGCCAGGGCCCAGAGTTGCTGGATACCCCAAAGATTTACCCTGGAATCAGGTCGGATTCCCGGATACATATAGACACATTGCTCTGTCAAAATATCCCCTTGAAAACAGTTACGTGACTCACCGCCAGGTTTCCCTGCTTTAGCACAGACCAGAAAGGTTAATGGGGCATAGTGTGAGGTGTCCCTGAAACAGTTAAGGGGTCCCAAGGTTAATGGGGGTGCCCAGTAAATGTCCAGGTCACCCACAATCTGGTATAGGGGTTCTGGGGTACTCTAACCCTACATAAGTTTGCAAGGAATTTGAAAAGTCTGAGTGGGCTATGCACTAAGATCCATAAAGTGGCTTTAAGAGCGCAAAGTGCTTTTAGAACGTGATATTGTGCTCAGCGCAATTCACAGAGCAGCGCTTTACGCTCTTAAATGGGCTTTTTTCCAGAAATGTTTCTAAGTCCCACAAAACACGTACGTCAGCTAAATACGCTGATTTTTGCCAGTCTGCGGGATTCTCTAAGCTACGCTAAGAGATCGTTCTTTAAAAACACGCCGAAAAAAACATGCCAGCTCAAGGCAGGCACAAAAGGATCAGGACTTTGAAAAAATTCTTTGTTTACATTTTTGCACACCATCCATACAACAGGCCGGCGGGTGTCCCCGGCTGACCCCACGGGTGATCCCCGCGGGCGTCCCAGGGTCCCCGCAGGCGTCCGCGGGTCCCCGCGGGTCCCCGGGTGTCCCCACGGCCGTCCCGGGGTCCCCGTGGGTCTGCGGTACCAATGGTGTGCCTCAAAAAAATAAACAATATTTCTAACTAAATACACCCCCATCCCCCTGCCCCCTAACACATACAACACAGTAATGGGCAAAATTACTATTATCCACATATGGATAATAGTGCTTTTGCCCATTTGAAATACATAAAGCACAATAAATACAGTAAAAACATATTACACTTACCTTTTCCAGGCACCCACGATGAAGGCCGTCTTCATCCTCATCTTCATCCTGCCCATGCCCCTCCGGTGCTGCAAAACATACAAAACAATCAAAATAGCAAATGTAATGTCCCCTAACCCATTAATCACCATAGCGGTTATTAACCGCTACAGTCATTATGGGGTTAACCCACCCTCACCCACCACTCGGGAGGGCTGAATACCCTCCCCCACTACCTACTCCGTGAGGCCTAACCACCCTCACTCACAGGGAGGCCTACTCACCCAGTCTCTGAAGCCGGGCAAGCGGGGATTCTGAATCTGACAATAGCATGTGCTAGTTTGGCACCTCTGCCACTTGGTATTCAGAAGCAACCCGCTGAGTTAGGCTCCTCAAAGCTTGTGTTGGGGCAAATGGTAGTCCGATGACTTCCATTCACCCCAGGATGTGAGTACTTGAGCCTAACTCTAGTACCCAAATAGCTTTCACACTTGGCAACCTCTGAGGCTTTAATGTCCGATGTCTAAGCAGACTCAGATGCACCAAGCTTGGTAGCCAAATGGTCTCTCAGAATATTGGACCGGGAAGTCCCAGCTCGTTACACTGTGCACAAGCATATATTTTTTAAAACAGACTGTTTAATAAAAATATACACTTCAAACTTTCCTAAGACTTTTGGTTATGGGGAATAGAATAAGAAACAGCACTTTTATTTTACTAGCCATATTTCCCACACACTACAAACCAGAATTTGGAGCCTATGCACTAAGCAGTCATAAAAAAAATCGCCATAAAATTTTAATTGCCATATTTGACAGCGTTGCTATCACGGTATGCAGAAAGGCCCATTTACAAGTGATATCAACATTTTAAAAAATGGTGATTAGCCGGAGACGTGGTGATCGGCCCTCTGAAAAGGGCTCACCTGGCGAGTTCTATCTGCTGCAGATAGAGAGAGAGAGCTGCCTCTCCCTGCGCAAATCTCGCCGGGAAAAATATATTTTTAAATTATATTTTATCACTAGTGAACGTGAGCAGGGGTTCTCTGGAGCAGAACTGTGTTGGTTTCAAGTTCGGTGACCCCTGCTTCCCAAGATACAGGCCCCGTTATGGGGTGACGGTAACTCCTATGCATTTAAATGTCCCGGTCACGTGACACAAGACATTTCAATGCCTAGGAGATACCGGCACCCAATAACGGGGCCTGTATCTTGGGAAGCAGGGGGTCCCCGGACCTGAAATCAATGCGGTTCTGCTCCGGAGATCCCCTGCTCATCTACACTAGTATAACATTTTAATTAAAATCTGTAGTAAGCACCAATACACAACCCACCCCCTTTGCCCCCACATAAAACCATTATTTATTTTTTATACACAGGATTAGTACCAGATGCCGGCGGGGTCCCTGGGTGTGATGGTGATGGGGTAACCAGGCTCAATAATGAAGGTTAAGCCCACTTGGTTACCCCTGATACGTGTTTTGTTGTCCCAGAGTGTCAGTTCTTGGACCCGGCAGTCGTATATGCATTACTGTGACTGTGTGTAAATTATGCGACAATAGAGGTTTTTTTGGTTTTTTTATCTTTCCATGAGTGCCAGCAAGCCGGAATTGCTAGGCTATGAGTTTCAGGGTGGGTTTAAAGGAGAAAGTCTTTAAATATTTTGGCCATGTAGTGGGGTTCTCGAGTTACAGAATACCCCAAAGATGTACCCGGGAATCAGGTAAGATTCTCGGATACATTGAAGCACAGTGCTCTGGTCAAACTCCTACCCTGAAAATGTTCTTTGCAACTCACCACTAGGATTCCTGCTGCAGCCCAGTCCAGAAAGGTAAATGGGGAATAAGGGGTTAATGTATCCCTGCAACTTACCAGAGGTCCCTAGTATAAAGGTGAGATGCCCGTTATATGACCCGGTCACCCTGTATCCAGTATACAGTAGGTGTTCATGGGATACTCCAGCTAAGTTGCAAAGCTGAGAGGTTTTGGTAAGATAACAGGTCCGGCTTTACAGAGTGTTAGGGATAAGGCTAGTGAGTATAAAGTAAAGATTCTCATTCAATCCCTTGCACCAGAAAAGGCCTAGTTATTTTAGCCAAGTAAAGTGTATAAGCATATTTTATTAAAGTGTACATTTAATAAAGGTATATATGTTTGATGCACTGTATATGTTCGTTTTACACCATTCCAGTAAGTGTATTTTCATTGTAATTGTAAACCAAGCTGTGTGTGTTCATTCTGTAAATAAATGACAATTTATTTTATCTCCTTGCTTTGCTCAATCATATGATCCCGGGTATAAATGTGTTTAAAGTGCTGGTCTCCTGTGACAATATATTTGACCACACATAAGACTGGACACTGTATATTTTATTAAAGGATTATATTTAATAGGTATATGTACTGGTAACCTGTATATCAACGGTGGGATTTCCAAGTCCCAGATTCCGAGAGACCAGATGGCTACCAGGCTTTGTGCCACTGTGTCTACTCGGGTCCCGGACTTGAAAGACTGAGGGTTACCAAGGTGTTAGGGCAGGTGGAGTACTGGAGTTACGTACCCCCATCCAGGGCCGCCAACAGAAATCGCGGGGCCCAGGACAAATAAAAGGAGCAGGGCCCCCTTTCCCCTGCCCTGCCCCCCGAACCCATAGTGCACATACCACAAAAAATATTTTTTAGCGCGCAACTTTTACTTAACTGTTTTCTTCTTATTGTAGTAAGGAAAAAAACATTACAAGGCAATCTGTTTATTTTAATATTTCCAACAAAAGACAGGTGACTGACTGCCTTGGTGGGTGACTGAGTGACTGGGTGGGTGGGTGGGTGGGTGGATGTGTGAGTGACTGGGTGGGTGAGTGACTGGTTGGGTGGATGAGTGACTGGGTAGTGAGTGAATGACTGGGTTGGTGAGTAGGTGGGTGAGTGAGTTACTGAGTAGGTGACTGAGTGGGTGGGTGGGTGGGTGACTTAGTGACTGGGTGGGTTGCTTGACTGAGTGAATAGGTGGGTGGTTGACTGAGTGACTTGGTGAGTGTGTGGGTGATTGAGTGACTGGGTGGGTGGGTGGGTGACTGAGTAACTGGGTGGGTGGGTGTTTCAGTGAGTGACTGGGTGGGTGACTGAGTGACTGGGTGGGTGACTGGGCAGGTGACTGAGTGGGTGGGTGAGTGACTGGGTGGGTGGCTGACTGGATGGGTGGGTTGGTGACTGAGTGACTTGGTGGGTGGGTGACTGAGTGACTGGGTGGGTACCTGAGTGACTTGAGTGACTGGGTGGGTGACTGGGTGGGTGACTGGGTGACTTGGTGGGTGACTGAATGGTTGGATGACTGGTTGAGTTAGGTAGGTGGGTGGGTGTCAGAGTGACTGTGTGTGTGACTGAGTGACTGGGTGGTTGGGTGACTGAGTGACTGGGCGGGCGGTTGACTGAGTGACTGGGAGGGTGGGTGAGTGACTGGTTGGGTGACAGGGAGGGTGACTGGGTGGGTGACTGGTTGGGTGGGTGACTGGGTGACTGGGTGACTGGGTGGATGACTTTTGGGTGGCAGAGTGACTGGGTGGGTAACTGAGTGACTGGGTGGGTGACTGGGTGGGTGGTTGACTGAGTGACTGGGTGGGTGACTTGGGTGACTGAGTGACTGGGTGGGTGTCTGAGTGACAGGGTGGGTGACTGAGTGGCTGGGTGGGTGACTGAGTGATTGAGTGGGTGTCTGAGTGACTGGGTGGGTGACTGAGTGGGTGACTGGGTGGTTGGGTGACTGAGTGACTGACCTTGACCGTGTGGGTGCTGCTTTCTGCCCCACCAGACAACACTTCCCCTCCTGACCTCAATATCCCCGCGGCTCCTGCCTGGGGTGGGAGGCAGACTCGGCGGCGTGGGAGCAGGAGGTGGGCAGGTGAGTGACTGAGTGGGTGGGTGGGTAGGTTATCTGACTGAGTGGGTGACTGAGTGACTGGGTGGGTGGGTGGTTGACTGGGTGGGTGGATGACTGAGTGGCTGGGTGGGTGACTGAGTGACTGAGTGACTATGTGTGTGGGTGACTAGACTGGGTGGGTGACTGGGTAGGTGGGTGACTGGGTGGGTGACTGAGTGGGTAGGTGGGTGGGTGGGTGCCTGACTGGGTGGGTGACTGAGTGATTTAGTGGGTGAGTGACTGGGTGGGTGACTTGACTGGCTGACTGGGTGGGTGGGTGGCTGAATGGGTGGGTGACTGAGTGAACTAGGTGGGTGGGTGACTTGACTTGGTGGGTAACTGGGTGACTGACTGGGTGGGTAGGTGTGTGGGTGGGTGGCTGACTGGGTGGGTGACTGTGTGACTAGGTGGGTGTCTGAGTAACTGGGTGGGTGACTGAGTGACTAGATGGGTGGGTGACTAGGTGGGTGGCTAGGTGGCTGGGTGACTGAGTGACTGACCATGACCGGGTGGGTGAATGGGTGGGTGACTGAGTGACTGACCTTGACCGGGTGGGTGCTGCTCCTGCCCCCGCCAGACGACACTTCCCCTCCTGACGCCGATATCCCCGTGGCTCCTGCCTGGGAGAGGGAGGTCGGCAGCCGGCCCCCGTGAATCACAGGGCCAGGGACGCCAGCACCGGCTGTCTCCCCCTGTTGGTGGCCCTGCCCCCATCTGATAGCACAAAGGGCTATCTGGACAGCAGTTGCCCAGCCCATGACTTTGCGGAGTATGGAAAGTGGGGGGCTCAATATGCTAAGAGGCAGAGGTTCTTCAAAAGTTCAAGGGAGCGCCAGTTTTCACATTAACGTCATGAAAGAAACAATAGAATCGACAAAGTGTAGTACAATTTCAACCAGATTAATTGTTGTTTAAGTGAAAAATAGTTCCACTCACACTTTTCTCCTTTTCAATAAAGCAGTACAGAGATACTTCTCTCTCTGAATAGAGCAATGGATCAGGAACTCCGCATGTAAAACCCCCTTGTTAAAGGCTTCTTCCCATCCGTGGTTAGTGTACCCAGGCAAATAATGGAAAATACTAATTGTGCAGTATATCTCAAATTGTATTTAAAATTAGAACAATAAAATCATATGGATGTGCACTCACATTCAGCACATATTAGCAGTTCGTGGTACGAACTCCCGACTATCCTCTATGCGTATTGACCGGTGTACATGCTACGAAGCTCACTTCCGCGTCTCGGCTCTCGTCTACGTCACCTCTGGCTGAGTGAAGTTGAGGGCGGAAGGGTTGTGTAGGAGGATCTCCGGCTGCCAGGACTTCACGTCTCGAATAAGCACTGAACACTGATTCAACGCGTTTCGTCGGTACGACTTCTTCAGGACTCTAATTACTCTACCCCTCATCTGAATATTTATACGCATGATGGTACTGATTAACGTAATTGAAGTTATCACCTGATTTTAATTACAATATATTTATATAATAAAAAATAGATTACTACGCACTACTCATTCCATATTAGTGGTCCTAATACAATACAATATGCTCAATTGGTACAGTAGGTACAATCAAATGTAAATACATATTTATATGGATGGTTACATTTATAAAAAATATATATATATATAAGTGAGACAATACATTTAAAAGGTCTATTCAATTAGCTATTAGCATATTTCCTAATTTCCCTAAAATATAGTAAACAATATGTATTCCTAGAAAGAAACAGGGAAAAGGCATATCAGTGATACCTTTGCCATGTATGAGGCTAGTGAATGTAGGCAATATATACTCTCACTCCATCTCTGACACCAGAACAGGGACTTATAGATTTTACCTTTACATAAGACAGGACACAGTACAGTATATTTTATTAAAGGATTATATTTAATAGGTATTGTCACGGAAGACCAGCACTTTTAACACCTTAATGCCCAGATCATTTGATTGAGCAAAGCGAAAAGATAAAATAAATTGGGATTTATTTACAGAATGAACACACACACATTGGTTTACAATTATCCTAAAAATACACTTACTGGGACGGGGCAAACGAAAAATCTTGTTCCCAAAATGAAATCTTTGGAAATAAAGTCTCTAGGCACAATTTCCCAGGAGTGGGAATTGTGCGCAAATAGAGCTGGAAAGCAGTCTTCGGTCAGTGGCGGCGCTCGCAACCGCTGATAATCCACCGGAGCTGCTTCCATTGTTCTGCCACTGTGGTATTGGATCTGGGAACCTTAGTGAAAATTTCCCACTTTCCACCTTATGGAAGCGAGCTTCTCCCTTGGTTCAAGAGCCTCCCGGGAGGAACACCCACGATCTAGTGTGCTGTGTTTTTTATGGAAACACGGACGGTCCGGAAGAAGTAAATAATTCAGACATGCAAGGTTGATTCTCAGTTACTTCTCATTTATTTTTCAAGTGCCTAAGCTTTAATAGGCATTCGTGATGTACCCTGGAACACTCCAGTATGTATCACAAGTTTACATACGTCAATAACATTTTATCTTATTGTTATGAGTCATTGTCACACATTGTTATTTCAGCATAAACAATATGCTGGGGGGGTTCAAATGTTCTAGGAAAAGTGTCAACAGAAAGTCCTTGATACAAAACTATGGCGTAAGCGGTTTTCTTAAACAATAACACGTTGTTTATGATTTTAGGCAGGTTAAGGCAAAATTCATTATGGTTATAATTGCAGGCATAATGAGTAGCACACAAAATGGACACATACCCCTCATATATTCATTAACAATCCCTCCTTTTGTCATACCATGACAACTCACGTCTACTGATATTGTTGGTACACCTCATCATACTGAACTATTGGTGCAGGTGTCACAGGAGCTATAGAGGAGGTCACAGCCACAGGAGTTTTTCTCTGTAGAAAAGTGTACATTTGCGTTACTAGTAAGGTGTTTTCTTTTTTTTTATAAGGCTGCATAATCTTGTGCACATATACTTCAACAAAAACACTCTAACATATATCACTACAAAAATGCTTACTACTACTACTAGACCCATTAATAGTTTCTTTCCGATGGTCCCTAGCCATGATCCTAGTCCAAATGTCCAATCAAACTGATCAGACCCTTCCCTAATATTATTTACTATTTATTGCAAAGCTGGTTTAAACAAGAATATATGTAAAAGATGAGCAAATGTTTTTCTCTTGTGAATCATGAAGCAGAGCTACATTTTTGTTACAATTTAAGGCACTTTGCTGCTTGGGAAAACAACTTCTTGGGATCACGCCTGGAAATAGTCAAGTTAAAAGGGTGCAAGCTTCTGCTTTTTCAAAATTGCTGTATCTTATAAATTCACAAAATGGAGGACAGACTAGTAATTTTAACCCTTTCAATTCCCTCCTTTTGTTCTCTAAAGATTAACAAAATCACTATTCACACTGCTCTTCTATGACTAGCGCATTGTGGCGGCTAATGGATTTCTGAGAATTGGTGGGAGCGACTGCAAAAACATCACACATCTTTCATATTGCATTCATTCAGAATGGCAAAACAGCAACATTATGCTATGGTCAAAATGGCTGACTTGTAATCCTTTCCTTGTGGTTGACTCACGCCCCTGGGTGACCTCCCCGCCTTCCTCATTTTCAATCTTCTCAGTCCCCTCTTATCCTTAAGAGACAGTCTATTTAAAGAACAGTTAACCATGTCATAGTCCTGCTGGGCCAAGAAGTGGTCCTTTTGTGCATAACTTCATTCCTTTTCAGTCATTATATCGGCACAGTTTATTTCTTCTTCGGTCTCTTCTTCTGGGGTACTGCCGACATCCTCATCACTGAAAAGAGGCATAGCGTCGGGGGGGGGGGGTGCAACGCACTTCTGGACAAAAGTTTTGCTGTACATAACACATACATAGAGAGTGATGAGTAGGACAAACACACATACAAAAGCATTCGCTAACTTCGCTCCCAGCAAATCAATCCAACCACCAAGTCCCAGTGGATCCTGAAACTTGAATAAACACACAACATTGCTCTTTAACTAGGGCGCATACATACACCTCTTTTTTAAGCTAAAATATGGTCTAGAGTCATTCCATTCTGTAGGGCCATTAGTCTGATCTGAGCCTGTTCTTGGTTAAGTGAGTTAATGGCTATGGTTGAATGATTCGGGACATCTAGTACATCTGTAACCTGTCATACAGTAACCCAACTCTTTCATTTGGGGTATATGCTCACCCAAACTTGTTCTTTCCATATTTTACTTTTTTACCCTTGTGTATTGGGTGCATCTCTCCTGCTTCTGAGTCTACCTATGGGCAATTCCTTTGTTATAGAGTAAAACACATGTCGTTAGTGGGCTTACTATTGGGCTCATATGTTAATTTGAACATTGTGATAGGTATCTGCGACGTATAAGGACCACTGGAAAATGAGAACAGCTGAAAAGGCTCTCTGCAGAGCATTCCTACTACAATTTCGTCATCTCTCTGTGGTTCACACTTTCGCAGGCCCAAATAATGCATAAATCTTAAAATTCTAACTTAAACACTCTCTATAAGAATAAAAATATTGAGTCCTTGAAAAAAGAAAGAAAAATAAATGTTCGGATAAGACCGGTCCCCGGCCTGGAGTCTTATTTCCCCTGTAGACAGCAGCTGTGTGTGATGCTGGGATGAGCTTTATGTGCACCACGTGGATCCAGAAAGAGACCTCTGCCACTTTATTTGCAGTAATTGTAGTGAGTAGTACTTTTACATGATCCTTTTCATCTGGGATGAAGAGCGCTCTTGCGTAGGAAATGCTTGACCATTAACCCCGTCTCGAGAAGGTGCACTTTCAACCTTGACCTTTGCCTAGAGAGACTCAAAAATGTATTAGCTGCATGCAATACTTACTAATAGTTTTACCAAGCAGTCATTGTGGTATTGACTTTGCTACAATCTAAATTCAAAAGACCAATCTAAATTCAAAAGACTTGGTGCCCCAGCTATTGCCAAACCAAAAGAAAATGGCTAAAATTATTCTGTATACTCTAAACTAATTACTTGTAATATAATTTCTTTGAAAAGTGCCGAGCACACTGCCAACTTTAAAAGACATTCAGCATTATTCTTAAAAAAAATAAATAATTTCAGATTTTGTTCATCCCGGGCACTAAGCCATCTAACTTCTGGGCATTCCGCCAAATGACCTTGAGCTTTTCTGATAGCTGATAGGCAGCTATAATATCCCTCCTTTTGGTCACATCTCATTACATGTGAACAATATTACACAAAGGATAACAGCATTTAAAACATAACTAAATATAGTTGCTTGATCTGTAGCAAAACTAACCTGAAAACTTTGGGTATAAAATTTGCATGAAAAACCTCAAAACACTATTGAATATAAATATAATTTGCTATTGTCTTCTAACAGAAACCTTAAAAACACAAAATAACATCTGGTTTGCTGAGAGAACAACCTGTAACATAAGAAATTATAGACACAGATTTAAAGACTGTTTGTCCATCTCCAGGATTTCAACAAGCTGGAGATAACTTTCTGGGCATCCTGCCAAAACCTTGGAACAAAACAGATAATAAAAAAATAATGTTAATTACTGGTGTTTAACATACACTGCAATACAATTTGGGACAGCTTAAAAATGAAGCTCCTTATACGGCCTGATACAGGATTAATTGTGACTGGTATTCAAAAATTAAAACTGGATTTTTGTTAAACAGGAAATTATAAGTTTAACATATACTTTAAACAGTTTATAGTTACTGTTACACACAAAAAGAAAAAAATTCATACAAACAAAAATTACCAAGACAAGGCAATGCAAAACTGTTTGATCCTGCCTGCAAACTATATTAATAAAAATGTCCTTTTCTTTTATGATCATATCCTAAACTACAGTTAAACCTAATTTGTAGCTACAGAGCTTCAGTTAACTCTCTCCTTATATAACACTTAGTTCTTACAAACTACTGAAGTTTGTTACAAATCTTTGTTACGATGTTAATCTTGGATGAATCTTGTTACATGATGAATCTGGTTCCCGATGGGCTGCAGGGTTTCTTATACACTAAACAGTCCTATACTTAACCTGTGCAGACAATCTACTCCATGGGAATAATATTCCCCACCTATCCCGGAGTTGCCAATACTTTGCAAAACCTGGCAGAGGGTGTTAGGACCAGTATGTCAGGCCAGAGTCTGCACTCATGTTAAGCTTCCATTTTGTATGGTCATAACTAGTTAAGATTCTGTAGTCAGCCTTTTTGCTGAAATATAATTCATAAATGCACTCAGTTTCTCTGCTAAATTGCATTTCCTTTCTTCCTGGTCAGGATATTACTAGATACTTTTGTGATGTCAATTTCCTGGTGTTTTAGTAGAATATAATAGAATGGTTCTCTGCAAGAAGCAAGATAATGAAATAAAGTTGCTAAGACTCAAGGTCTCTTTTGATAACAGACAATGAATAAGCTATGTATTCAGAACATTGCTTGTATTGAAAAGGGACACGTCTCAAAAGTCACGCCACTAATATGTCCTGCCCCTAAATCACGCCTCTAATTAAAGCTACGCCGAAGACACACCTAGTATACGCCTATGTCATGCCTATGATACGCCTATGTTACGCCTCTAACTAATATCTTTTTTTTTCTGTATAAAAATCATTACCCTATGAGTAATAAATTGAGACAAAGGATTTGAAACCTGGCGTGCGTTACGTTTCATTTTGTTCGTCTCCCAGGCCTGATAAGGTTCATCAAAGATCGAAGATAACAGTTGCAGGGCGTGAAAACTTCTCCGGGGAAGTCTGCTGCAAACGGTGCAGATTGTGTCCAGTCACAAGGCTTCAGTTTTCTCTACAGAGAATAGGTTCCTTTTGGTTCTGAAGCCAGGGGAAGGAAATAACGGATTTTCCTTCAGTTTTTGGCGTCTAGAAGTGGGAAGTTCACAGAGGTTGTGAGTATATATGTAAATTTTTATATATGATGCTTCACCCCCTCTGGGAATTTTATAGACCTAAATTGTGACTGAAGAATTGGGATAGGCCCTTTTAAACAGAATTTTTGGTTCTTGCAGATGGTTCTTGGTTCTTGAAAATGTTCGTGCAGGATACTCAAGTGTGCAGCTACCACCCGGACGCGGAGAGTTAGCTGCGCACTTGAGTACCCTGCACGAACATTTTCTGATAGACTGGCTGCTTAATTCAGCTCTTAAGTCATTTTGACTAAGTGCTTTTTAAACGTTTTGTTGGGACTTTGTCCTGTTGGTGTCAATAAATATCACGTTTTTTCACCCTTGTACCCTTGTGTACTATCGTGTAAACCAGGCACTATTTGAGTGATTCTTACAACACCAGTTGAAGGTTTGAATTTGATGCTCCAGAGAGGGGAGAAGAGATACCAATTTGAGTCCGTACTCACACTTGGCCGTGTGAGTTTATTGTTTACCTTACGGGGATACATTTTAACCCACCTTGGCCCCTTCACCCCTATTGTTTGGTGCAAAGAACCGGTGGGGCACGTGGGAGCCCTGCAGTGAGGTGCCATCAAAGATACCTCCCTCCAGAGATCACTCACGCTTGCCCATGTGAGTGGATGCAGTATTCCTCTGCTTGTTTAATTTAGATTCAGTTGTCTACCCCAGACGTATATTTCATAGATTCTGTCTTGTCCCTTATCCATCTGTTTTTATTTCATTTAACTCTGAGGACAACATCACAACCCATCCCTGTGGAAAACACCAGAGACGCTTTACAGCACACCAGAGGAGAAGAAAAGCACAAGAAGAAAGAAGACAGAAGAGAAAACACCTAGAGCAAAGATACCTTGATGTGCAAGCATTTACACAAGGCCGTGTAAGTGTTTATGTTATTTCACACCTTATTTCACATCTCAGTTTCATACTATTGTAGTATATCACACGTCTGTATAGTCCCTCAACCTGTGCTCCCCCTTTTTTTGTCTGTTTCCTTTTGGGGGTATTGGCAGATTTTCTGTCTGGTGCTGCTGCCACCGCCGCCTTGTCTACTGTTTTGGTGGGCATCAGGGCACGGCTGGCCACATAGTCGTCTGCAAGCCTCGTCGCCTCCTGGTAAGTCTTGGGCTTCTTGTTGTACAACCAAGCCCTCACCGCCAGTGGGCACTGCTGCATGAGCTGCTCCTGAAAGACAAGGTCCAGCAGGAGTTGGTAAGTCCGTGCCTCATAGCCCTCCACCCAGCGTATCCCGTACAAAGCCATGAGGGTCACTTAAGTAACATAGGACTCTTGGGGCTGCCTCTCTTCCTGCCGGAATTTACCCTGGTAGGCTTCAGGGGTAAAAACGTACTGAAACAATAACAGTTCTTTCAGGTGGTCATAGTCATCAGCATACTCATCTGGAAGCGCCATCATCGTCTGCTTCGCCAAGCCGGACAGTAAGGGGTCCAAATGTGCAACCCTATGCTGGGGAAGCACTTTGTACCGCCGACACTTTGTCTCAAAGTTCTTTAGAAAACTGTCTATCTGATCAGTACCTTCCACGAATTTGGTGAGACTGTGCTGGTCCAGTGTAGTAATTAGTGCCAACATTTCAGGGGTGAACGGACTGGTAGCTGCAGCAACCAGTACCCCTCCTGTTGCACTGCACCCGGGAGGTGCACTCGTTCCCTCCCCGAGATTCTGCCGCCCCGGCACTGGGTTCCTTCCCTGATCTCCGGGTGGCTGTATAAGGGCAAGCTGAGCCATATCCTGAGGCTCTGCAAGCCGGGCTTCATAGTCACCGATTGAATCAACCATGTCTGCGACCTCCTGGTTCTCATAGGGCAGTCCATATTCACAGCACTTGTCTTTCAGCTGAGCTCGGGTCCTCATGTTGGATGAGCCTTCAGCCTCGCTCATGGTTCACGGTCGCAGCAGTGAGGTGGTGTTACAACTTGTGTTAACTGTTGCACTACTGTGTGTTCAAAATCTTTAGTCCCAGGAACTCGCAATTCCCTTCGAGTTCCCACTATATTACAGGGTCCCGCAGTACACTGTAATACAGGTTCAGTTCAATCCCGCCGCTGCCACCAGTTAATTATAGAGCTTGTCACGGTAACTTATGACAAGGTATAATGAACACCAAATATTTGGGTTGAACTGAACGAGGCTTAGATATAATAAAATATATTTATTCCTTAAAAAAGGTGAACACAGCAATATAGTACAATTAACAGACAAGAAGGTAACACTTACTTAGGGTTGGGGGATGGAGAAGTATCAGCTAGCAATTCTCCAGCAATCCGGTGACATTCCAGTTGGAATCAGAAGAAGAACTAAAAACTGTAGGGTTGACACAGTTTATATACCTGTGTAACCCTATTCTTAACATTGAATACAGACTATTGGTGAACAATTATCTGTATCCAATCCCTAACGTAGAGACATGGATTAACCCATGCCCCCCAGCTAATTAGCCCATCTGTACTGGGACTCTATGGGTAGCCCCATAATTAAATCAGGGGCGACGACCAGTCTACAAAATAAAGTATCTGCATTGTTTGTAGGTGTAGCTATAACACTTACAAACCACTCCAGTTTGATGATTCTCCACCCTCAGGTAACAATTAGAGTGGCAGAGTCTGTTGATTAGTACTTGATCTGTTGATTAGTACTTAGTGTAAACAATCAGGGCAGTTAACTTTTGATCACAGTGCTTAGGCTCAATCAGCCGGCTGCCCTTCATGACCCATTAGCATAGCAGATGGAGTCTGCATTTTCAGAACAGATCCAAAATACCATACATATACACTTTAATATCTACACATATTAATAAGTTCCATTCTGGTGGGCTCAGTGGGTCGACATTTGCCAGTTTTTAATGCCTACAGTGACTCCACAAATTGGCCAAATATCAACTCTCTGCAACCTCCAGAACTGGAGATACAGAAAGGCACTTTAAAACATCTTTAAAATACAGGATTCTAATGAAACATGGGAACAGGGGAACATACATTTTCATGACATGACAAGGTGTAAACCACATTCCTGGACCGCAGTCCAGTTAACCCCTTGCCTCCCTGTTGAGGTCAGGGGGTGGCCATATGGGGTGCAACCCCTTTAATACCGGGCCAACCCCCCTCTCCCTCTACACTATACACCTAAGGTGTTACATTGTGCCAGTATCTCCATTTGCCTGTAGAAATTCTACTCTATACTCTGTCAGTATTTTGGAAACTAGCATCTATACAGCTCTCTATGAGGCACTCATTGATGGGTTATACCCTACAAATGTTTTGACATATATTCTCCCGTATATGAGATACTCCATGGTGAGCTGGAGAGGAACCAATACCCTCTATTCTGGTCACCACCACCCTATTTTAACACACCCTGTTCATATCCTACACTCCCTGTTATTGTTCCCTAGTATATTTAAATAAAACTTTTTTGTTTTGCGTCCTGTAGCACTGTAGGCTACCAGCCTGGGATATATGTTTCAGTCCCACTAAGTGTTTATTCTCACAGAGTGCAATTGTGGGTTTCTTGTCCTACTGGGACTTAACACCCCATTTGGATTTCTGTGTTCATGCCATTTCTACCCTATGCACCATGAGATGTTCATAATTAATTAGAATAGTTTGGAGACCGACAAGCATTTTTGTGTGTTTTTGGGACTTTAATTTATCAATTTTTATGTAACTCTATAAAAATTGTGCGATATGATATTTCCTGATTTTACCCGAACAGCACTCACAGCAAATCTCAGCGCAGTATGACCTTCCTAGCGAAACTTAGCAAAAAGCCGCCTGCTATGCAGCTAGGTGTTGGGTTTTAAAGCCATTTTTCATTAGCGCAGTTTCAGGAAAACACTGCCATCGTAATAACTTTTACATTTATAAATCACATTTGTCTCGCCACCTTATACCTGGTTGGAGACACACATACATTTATATTTAAATCACAGTGTTCATGCCATTACTGGGTTGCAGAGCTGACAATCTAGGATTCCCCAATATGGCTAAGGGGCACCCAGCCGGGCACAATACCTATATTATTGGCCTGGCTAACCCTTCACCATCACACCTCTCCACTTCAAAGTGTTGGCACTGTTGCAACCACCTCGTCCGGGGGTTTAACGGGACAGACACCTCTTGAGGTTGTGTTCAACAGGACTGTCCTTGTGGGATAGTCCATCAGGATTGCCATGCTCGCTGCCCTTCTTGTGCTGGATAGTAAAGTCAAACTCTTGCAGGGCAAGACTCCAGCGCATCAGCTTGGCATTTTCACCGGACACCCGTTGTAACCAACTCAGCGGGTTATGGTCCGTGATTAAAGTGAATGGGCTACCATATAGACAGTGCTGCAGCTTGCGAAGTGCCCATACAATCGCCAGACACTCTTTTACAATAGTGGCATAAGGCACTTCCCTGGACAACAGTTTGGGGCTCAGGTATACCACAGGATGCTCTCCTCCCTCCTCCCCCACTTGGCTGAGCACAGCACTGATCCCATAGTCTGAGGCATCGGTCTGCACCAAGAACTTTTTTGAATAGTTTGGTGCAGCTAAGATAGGAGCACTGGCCAGTGCAGTCTTTAACGCCTGAAATGAACTTTCACAGGCGGGAAACCAGACAACCATAACTGAGAGTTGCTTCTGTGTCAAATCTGTCTGTGGTTTGGCCACTGCACTGTACTGCGGGACAAACATCCTATAACCTGCCATAAATAAAGCCATAACCTGCTTCTTAGTCTTGGGCACAGCCACTGTAGTATCGCCACAATCTTGGAAAAACGAATGGGTAGCGCTATATCCTAATAAGCAGGCAGCCTGTGATATAACCCTGAATCCCAATCAGGTGATGAACAGATCAAAAAATATATCAATGGCGCTCTGCTTAGTGTGTGTGGTGTATATAAAATGACAAATAAATAATACAACTAGTTGCGTAGATAGTCTCCTTGGGGTAGGTGCTCCACATGTGATAGGTGACCATGTAAGGAAAAAAATCAAAACATAGTGTAATACTGTTAAACATACATACAGACATATAACATGAGACGGACGCTGAGAACAACAGGTGACCAATTACAAACACATTTAATAAAATATATCATTAAAAATACATGAATACATATTAAAAACAAGAAATAGAATCTGGTAGGACACTCCAACTCAAGTGGGGGTACCTGCTTACCAAATGCAAGAAGGTATCAAGCGGTGGATATTGTAAGAGTATCCCCTCTATGGATGGCTGCTGCTGCTGCAATGATGTCCTGGGCTCACACGTGTGGCTTCCTACGTGGCTGGTAATCACTCACTCTGCTCGTGGAATCTGCCTCCGTTCGCCGTAGACACGCGAGCAACAGTGTACTAACTGCACGATATTGAAATCTTGATCCCATATACATATGTATATCCTTTTCCTTATCATTGGTTCACGTCATCTTTGTGACACTATGATGTATTTTTTACATCGCAATACACGTTATCTAGTTACACATATTCATAATTATATTACACATCACCATGCACTTTACACATTAACATAATAATTTATAGGACCCATTTAAATGGTAGATTCACTTTCTCTAATTTTTTACACATACTGTACATTAGCACATAATCACATATGTAATATTCTCTTGCACATCACCTCACCACTCCCTCACTGGATATCCCTATCCACTTTACATCACTCAGTCACATATTTCCATCACATCTGCTATGCATACTTTTGCATTTTGCTCAATATACTTCCCACATTTGTTGCCTATCATCAATAATGAGGTCCTTTGAATTGAGGAATATTTGTTATTCATCATTATTGGCATTCAAGGCTCTAGACAGTGTATATACATCACTTTTATATATATGTTTGTATAATATGTATTCACTGTTTCTTTTATTTTGTCATTCGTTTATGTTTTGTCTATGACGCTGAGAGTCCCTGCGCATCCCATTGCGCATGATCCAGTTGGTTTTAGGGCAATGCACCTTTAAAACGGGACTATATATATCTGGACTTACAGGGACTACTTTTTTACAAAACGTCTACCCCTGAGGAAGAAAGCTTGTCTTTCGAAACGTGTAGGGTGTTTCTGACAGGACCTCCAGACTCGGTGCCGAATCCTATCCCCCTTGGACTTTGAAAACTGCTGCCTGTGGGTTGGTGATCCCGGACGTGTATCCATCCGCGCATATACCGCGTTTGAACCTGCCTGGTTTGGCGCGCTGTGAGCGGTCGTGCAGGAAGGGACTGCAGCCATCTGCACACACGCTTGCACCGCGTGTCTACGGCGAACGGAGGCAGATTCCACGAGCAGAGTGAGTGATTACCAGCCACGTAGGAAGCCACACGTGTGAGCCCAGGACATCATTGCAGCAGCAGCCATCCATAGAGGGGAAACTCTTACAATATCCACCGCTTGATACCTTCTTGCATTTGGTAAGCAGGTACCCCCACTTGAGTTGGAGTGTCCTACCAGATTCTATTTCTTGTTTTTATATGTATTCATGTATTTTTAATGATATATTTTATTAAATGTGTTTGTAATTGGTCACCTGTTGTTCTCAGCGTCCGTCTCATGTTATATGTCTGTATGTATGTTTAACAGTATTACACTATGTTTTGATTTTTTTCCTTACATGGTCACCTATCACATGTGGAGCACCTACCCCAAGGAGACTATCTACGCAACTGGTTGTATTATTTATTTGTCATTTTATATACACCACACACACTAAGCAGAGCGCCATCGCCACAATCTTAGCTGGTTCAGGTTTCAAATGCTCTCTACCCACCCTGTGCCCTAGGTACAATGCCTTGGCCATGCCGACTAAGCACTTAGTTGGTTTCAAGGTGAGTCCCGCTTCCCTAATCATGGCCAGCACCGCTGCTACATGCACTAGATGTGATTCCCATGAATTACTAAAGACAGCAATATCATCCAAGTATGCCCTTGAGTAACTCTGCATCCCTTCTAACAACCTATTGGCCAGGCGTTGGAAGGTAGCCGAGGCATTCTTCATCCTGAATGGCATCACTAAGAATTCATAGAGGCCACTCGGAGTTATGAAGGCTGACTTCTCCCTTGCCTCCTGGGTCAGGGGTATCTGCCAGTACCCTTTACTAAGATCCATGGTAGTCAGATACTTGCCCCCGCGAGTTCATCCAGTAACTCATCCATGCGGGGCATGGGATAAGTATCTGACACCGTCCCTGCATTGAGCTGCCGGTAGTCCACACAGAAGCGGGTGGTCCCATCCTTCAAAGGTACCAGGACTACCAGACAAACCCAAGGGCTCTGGGACGGCACAATTACCCCTAGGGCCAGCATCTCCTCTACCTCCCTCTCTATATTGCCCTTCACCTCTGCAGATACCCGGTAGGCATACTTATGCAGAGGACGCAGATCACATGTGAGCACAGGATGACCTGTAATATACGTTCTGCCCAGCTTGTCGGAGAACAGAACCCTATACTGCTCTAACACTGCCGTAGCCTCTGCTCTCTGCTGCCTACTTAACTGGGACCCTATCTCTATGTGCTCCACTGTACCCCCCTGCCTAGCCTCCCCTAGTAGGTCCGTCAGAGCATTGCTCACCGGTTCCACCATCAGTGGGCTACAGATAGCCAGCACCGATGCCTCACTCATTGCAAAGTACTCCTTGAGCATGTTAATATGATAAGTCCAAGTTCTACTTGTCTCTCCATAACATAGTTGCACTCATTCATCTGTCTGAGAACCTTGTACGGTCCAGACCAGGCAGCCAATAATTTGTTCTCCTGAGTGGGTTTAAGAACATGCACCTGCTGGCCTGGGATGAATTATCTGCTACGGGCATTCCGGTCATACCATGTCTTCTGCTTGGTCTGAGCGGCCCTGAGGTGGTCCTGGGCCACCCCCATGAGCATCTCTAACCGGTCTCGGAGATCTACTACATACTGGATCACTGAAGCATCAGTATCAGTAGCTTCCCCCTCACATCCCTCCCGGAATAGGTCCAGAGATCCCCGTACCCTGCGGCCATATAGCAGCTCGAAGGGGGAGAAGCCTGTAGATTCCTGTGGTACCTCTCGGTAGGCAAACAGCAAGTGCTGCAGTTGAATCTCCTAGTCTTTCCCCTCCGTCTCTATAAATGTCCGTAGGATTTGCTTCAGGGTCCCGTTAAACCTCTCACATAATCCATTTGTCTGGGGATGGTAAGGGGTAGTGCGCCGGTGCTGTACACTGCATGCATCCCAGAGACACTGTAACAGTTCACTCATGAACTGCGACCCTTGATTGGTTAAGATCTCACTAGGAAAACCCACCCTAGCAAAGATGTTCTGTAGCACCGCCGCTACCGTCCTGGCGTCAATGGTGTCAAAACTACCGCGCAGGGTACCGGGTGGCAAAATCCACCACTGTGAGGATGTAGCGCTTCCCTGACCTACTAGGAATCATAAGGGGCCCTACAATATCCATCACTACCTTCTGGAAGGGTTCCCCTATTACCGTTAGTGGTTTCAGGGATGCCTTCTCACGGTCGCCCACCTTACCTACCCGCTGGCAGGCGTCACAGGAGCGGCAAAAAGTGCCCACATCCCGGGACGCCCCCGGCCAGTAGTAACTCTGCAATAGCCGGGCTCTCGTCTTAGTATCCCCCTGATGCCGGAGCTTTCCCATCTTGGGTGGACTGCTGCCCGCAGGAGACTTCGTAGTCCACTGGAGAGTGGTAGGGACCCCCTTGGCTGGGGCCGCCGCTTTAGCTGCTGCCTAGGCGTTCATCAGGGCTTGGCTTGTGATGTAATCATCTGCGAGCCTTGCTGCCTCCAGGTGAGTCTTGGGCTTTTTGTCAAACACCCAAGCTCTCACTGCCGGAGGGCACGGTTGCATCAGCTGCTCCTGGAACACAAGGTCCAGCAGGGTCTGGTAGGTCTTAGGCCCACAGCCTTCCACCCACCGGGTCCCGTGCAATGCCATGCGGGTGTTGATAGTCACAAATGACTCCAGAGGTAGTTTCTCCTCCATTCGGAACTTGCCACGGTAGGCTTCTGGACTGAGGGCATATTGAACTAGAAACAGTTCTTTCAAGTGATTGTACTGAGCTCATCTGGAAGGACCAGAAGGGTCTGTTTGGTCAGACCGGACAGCAAGGGGTCAAGTCCCATGACCCGCTCCTGTGGAGGTACCTTGTACCGCCGACACTGCATTTCAAAGTTCCTGAGAAAGCTATCGATCTGGTCGGCACCCTCCACAAACTTGGAGAAGTTGTGATGGTTCAGCTGTGGAGCATTCAGGTCTCCGTATGCAGGGGGGAAATAAGCGGGTCGGTTCACCGCCATAGCCATGAACTCTGTCCACTCCTCCAGGGTTCCCCGATCTCTCTACAGAGTAAGAATTGCCATCATTTCAGGGGTAAACGGACTGATCGCCGCAACGGCCAATGCCCCTCCGGCTGCAATACTTCCGTGGCTTTGGGATTCACCCGCTCCCTCCGCAAGTCTCTGCCGTCACAGAGCTGGGTCCACTCCCTGCTCTCCGGGCGGTTGATGTATGGCTGCTGAAGCTGTAGGTCTTGGTTCAGGCAGCTGGGCTTCGTGCACTCTGATCGCCTCCTCCATCTGTTCCATATCTCTGCCCTCCGTGGGCAGCCCGTACTTGGCACACCTTTCTCTCAGCTGTGCCCGGGTCCGGACACTAGAAGAACCGGCACCCTCGCTCAGGCTTAGATGCTTCTTGCGAGTAGGTTAGAACAATGAGGTGGTGCAATATTCCCTGTTATGTGTTGTACAACAATGTGTCCAATATCACTAGCCTTAGGAACTTGCACTTTACCCGAGTTCCTACTGTATTACAGAGTCCCACAGTAAACTGTAATACAGATTCAATTCAATCCCGTCGCTGCCACCAGTTTATCATAAGCCTGTCACGGGATCTTGTGCAGGGTTATAATATACACCAAAATCACTGGGTTGAATTGAATGCGACTGTGATATGATAAAGAAAGTTTATTCCTTCAGGTAAGGTGAACACACAATATTGAACAAATAACACACCGAAAATATACACTTACTTAGAGAATGGGGAATTGAAGTAATCAGGATCTGGATTAACAATTCATCAAGGCATCAGGTATTTTTTAGATGTAGTCACGAAAAACATTGGACATAGAGCGTACACTCGTTTATATGGGTTTTAAGCCCTATACCCTAACATGGGTCTCAGACATTGGTTCACAATTATCTGTACCCAATTACCTTGTGCCAGCTAACGTGGGAAGCATTTTGGTACCTGCCCCCAGGTAACTGGCACTGCGCACAACCCTCTGGCCAGAGACCCATTTTCAGCACCCCACACTAATCAGATGGGGATTTAAAGTCTACCTTCTGGGGGTCTGGGCCGGGAAACTCTGTCCAGAGGTGTGAAGTATGGCACTTAGGACAAGTACCCATGTCCTGCTCTTCTCCGCCCTAGCATACTTAATCAGGGTGGGGGAGCCTTTGATCAGGGGAACTGGTGTGGACATATGGTCACCCCCTGATCATTAACATACTGCAGGGGCTAGTATCTTTCGCAGGCTTTTTACTAGGCACCAAATACAGTATATTTCCACAATCATATATATATATTAAAATAATCCGTTCGGCTAGGCCGAGCGGGCTAGAAATTGCCAGACCCTCATGCTGGAGGGGACTCTCCATGGTGGCCAAGTTTCAGCTCGCTACGACCCACCGAACCAGAGGTAACAATATGTCACTTTAAATGCACATTTACAGAAGTTGCATTTCTCCGCCATTGAAGTCAATGGCAGAATCACATTTTAAACAGTTACCTATTCTCCGTTCTGTTGATCGGAGAGGGCTGGAATTTTCCATGCGGCCGAGCGGATTGAAACTTGCCAGACCATCATGCCGGAGGGGACTCTCCATGGTTGCCAAGTCTCAGCTCGCTGCGAGCCACCGGACCGAAGTTACACAATTACAGTTTTAAAAGCACTTTTGAACACGAGGCTTTTTTTCTGCCATGCAAGTCAATGGCAGAAACCCAAACTTTACCATTACCCTGACTCCGTTCTGTTGCCTTGAGGAGAGGGTCGCTATTTGCCATGCAATCCTGCCGGAACTAGGACTACATGGTGGCCGAATCTCAGCCCTCTAGGTTGAACAGAACCGGAGTTATGGGTTACAGGTTTCTGCTCATTCTGACTTAGCCGTTTTTACTCGCGGCTTTTACCTCCAATAGAATCAATATGGCCGGCGCTGCCATAGGATTCAATGGGACTTCCACTACCATTGAAGTCAATGGGAAACACACACTTTTTTACAGTTAACCCTACTCCGTCCGGTTGAGGGGAGAGGGTTGGAAATTGCCATGTAGTCATGCCAGAGCAGTGACTACATCCTGGCCAAATCCCAGCCCTCTGGTTCCCACAGAACCAGAGTTATGGGTTTTCAGTTTACACTGTTTCTCACTTAGGGCCTCATGCAGAGAGCATCGTTATTTCAAAATTCGCCATTTTTTGTACAATTTCGCGCAGAAACCGGCAGAAAATGGCGAGTTACGAAAAACGCGCCATTTTGTTTTTTCTATTGCTAAAACTCGCCTCGCGGCTGGCGAGAACCTCCATCTCGCCATTTTTAAAACTCTCCGAATGCAGAGAGGTACGAACGGCATGTAGCGGCTGTTCGCGCCATGGAATTGGCGCGATTTTCTCATTTTTGCCGCGCCAGGAAAAGTTGGCAATAAAATGGCGCTCGCCGCCTATAGCAAAGGGGGAAAAAAAGCCGCGATTTTTTTTTTACACATTTCTGAAGCGCGCATCTTTCCCATTCAAACTCGCCACACGCATCCATGTTAAACATAGCAGAATTCGCACTTTTCTGCATATGGAGAATAAAACTCTCCAAAAAAGCTACTTTTTATGAAATTCGCCAATTTGAAAATTCTATGCTCTCTGCATGAGGCCCTTAGTGTTTGAAAACCACGCGGCTTTCTACGCCATTACGGTCAATGGTGCGACCCTCGTAACGAGCGCGACCCTTTACTGGGGTCATTAACTCTCTGACCCGGTTGGGGTCTAGTGAGGGGGTTCCTAGGCAAAATAATTTTATTCCTGGGTGCCCTAGAACCTAAGTTTCCCACGCCAATTGAACCTGAACTTGACCGGGGAGTGATCAAAGCTCTCTTCAAGATAATGTTTACGCTTTTGCGGTCTGCGGTCTGCGGTCTGCGGTCTGCGGTCTGCGGTCTGCGGTCTGGCAGGCTGCCAGCTCGTCTCCGGCTTCCAGGAATCTCCATTGAAATGCATTACTCCATTCACTTTCAATGGGGAAGCTCCGCTCCTCCTCTCGGGCGCCACCTGCAGGTCTTCTACGATATCAGGCCCAAACCGCCGGAATCTCCATAGGATTGTATGGAGCTCCAATGGCGGCCTATAGAACTGGCTGCAAATGGAGACTGAAAAGGCGGGAAAGGGAAAAAAGGGCCATAAACCTGTAAATACAATTAACCCTTTCCCTCCCGACCTGATCCCAGTGTATGTGGTTGGTGCATACACTGTAAAGGGACAAATACCGATAAATGGAACCATATATAATCCAGCAAAGAGAACACATTTTGCCCTGAGCCAGGGGAATCAAAATACATGTAATCCCTCTGACTGTGGGAACATGATAACCAAAGGGACATACATTTTGGTTGTGAAGCAGGGGAACATATGTATTATAGGTACATTTCTGGTTAACCCCTCACTTCCCTGAAAATTGCAGCCTAGAACTCTCCTGGTCCCAGCACCCCAGGAAAGGCAAAACACACAGAAAGCTTTAATGTCGCAAAATTTGCACACAGTCACAGCAATGCATTTCCGACATCTAGGTCCAAGAGCTGACACTCTAGGACCTCAACACATGGACCAGGGGTACCCAAGTTGGCTGAACCTTTATTAGTGAGCCTGGATACCCCTTCATCATCAGAACCACACCCTAAACCTGGCTAAATATCCCCTTTTTCCATGGCAATAAACGGTACTTCCATCTATCCTGTCACCAAAGCGTGTTACCTAGGAGTAACATTTGACTCCTTTCCTTCTCTATTCACATTCACGGCATGGCTAACGTTTGGCATGGTTTCCCTTTATGTTGCAGTTGAAGGGATGGGAGGATATACCAAAAAATCTTGTGGTCAAGAAGATGCTAGCAGGGGTGGAGAAGAGAGGGGCAGGTGCCGGATAGCCATAAATCAGTCACCCCTGGGATCCCGGAGGTTTTATTTAATTTTGGGGCTTTGCGGGTAGGCCAGTTGGTTGCTGGGTTAAATTGAGAATGGGGGGATAGTTGTGAGTTAAGAAATGGAAGCAGGCACACGGTCTTTCTGAGGGTGCAATTTATTGTGCCACCAAAAGGTCCAACGTTTCGGCAAAGATTGCCTTTATCAATATAATGATATCATGATAAAGGCAATTTTTGCCGAAACGTTGGACCTTTTGGTGGCACAATAGATTGCACCCTCAGAAAGACCGTGTGCCTGCTTCCATTTCCTAGCTGATTATCTTTGGGATGTCTGGACCTCCCTGGACACAGTGCACCGGCAGATAAGTACCCCCTCCAGCACCTATCAGCAGTGCGCATGTACTGCTATATATGGGATTGTTGTGGGGACAGGTATTTTTGGAGAAGAATAAGGTAAAAATGTTCATAGGGCGGTCTAAAACGGATCCTAAGGACAATGGGACACGTGAAGGTACAATGTGCAAATGCGAGCCTTGACCAATGTACCCTCAACTCTTGCCCATACCATTTACTAGCCCCTCCAAATAAACACAGACACCATGGCCACATACTTTTATTAACATAAACACCTAGACCTGGTCACCATGTATCCCTACTTCTCTCACCACCGCTACATGACCAGTGACCTGGTTATCATCACAAGCGCTACATGACCCAGTGACCTGGTTATCCTCACAAGCGCTACATGTCCCAGTAACCTGGTTATCCTCACCGCCGTTACATGACCCAGTGACCTGGTTATCCTCACCACCGTTACATGACCCAGTGACCTGGTTATCTTCACAAGCGCTACATGACCCAGTGACCTGGTTATCCTCACAAGCGCTACATGACCCAGTGACCTGGTTATCCTCACAAGCGCTACATGACCCAGTGACCTGGTTATCCTCACAAGCGCTACATGACCCAGTGACCTGGTTATCCTCACAAGCGCTACATGACCCAGTGACCTGGTTATCCTCACAAGCGCTACATGACCCAGTGACCTGGTTATCCTCACAAGCGCTACATGACCCAGTGACCTGGTTATCCTCACAAGCGCTACATGACCCAGTGACCTAATTATCCTCACAAGCGCTACATGACCCAGTGACCTGGTTATCCTCACAAGCGCTACATGACCCAGTGACCTTGTTATCCTCACCACCGTTACATGACCCAGTGACCTGGTTATCCTCACCACCGTTACATGACCCAGTGACCTTGTTATCCTCACCACCGTTACATGACCCAGTGACCTGGTTATCCTCACCACCGTTACATGACCCAGTGACCTGGTTAAACTCACCAGCGCTACATGACTCAGTGAGCTAATTATCCTCATCACCGTTACATGACCCAGTGACCTGGTTATCCTCACCAGCGTTACATGACTCAGTGAGCTGATAATCCTCACCAGCGCTACATGACCCAGTGACCTGGTTATCCTCACCACCGTTACATGACCCAGTGACCTGGTTATCCTCACAAGCGCTATGACCCACAACCCAGTGACCTGGTTATCCACAATCACACAACCCAGTGACCTGGTTATCCTCACCAGCGTTACATGACCCAGTGACCTGGTTATCTTCACAAGCGCTACATGACCCAGTGACCTGGTTATCCTCACAAGCGCTACATGACCCAGTGACCTGGTTATCCTCACAAGCGCTACATGACCCAGTGACCTGGTTATCCTCACAAGCGCTACATGACCCAGTGACCTGGTTATCCTCACAAGCGCTACATGACCCAGTGACCTGGTTATCCTCACAAGCGCTACATGACCCAGTGACCTGGTTATCCTCACAAGCGCTACATGACCCAGTGACCTGGTTATCCTCACAAGCGCTACATGACCCAGTGACCTAATTATCCTCACAAGCGCTACATGACCCAGTGACCTGGTTATCCTCACAAGCGCTACATGACCCAGTGACCTTGTTATCCTCACCACCGTTACATGACCCAGTGACCTGGTTATCCTCACCACCGTTACATGACCCAGTGACCTTGTTATCCTCACCACCGTTACATGACCCAGTGACCTGGTTATCCTCACCACCGTTACATGACCCAGTGACCTGGTTAAACTCACCAGCGCTACATGACTCAGTGAGCTAATTATCCTCATCACCGTTACATGACCCAGTGACCTGGTTATCCTCACCAGCGTTACATGACTCAGTGAGCTGATAATCCTCACCAGCGCTACATGACCCAGTGACCTGGTTATCCTCACCACCGTTACATGACCCAGTGACCTGGTTATCCTCACAAGCGCTATGACCCACAACCCAGTGACCTGGTTATCCACAATCACACAACCCAGTGACCTGGTTATCCTCACCAGCGCTACATGACCCAGTGACCTGGTTAAACTCACCAGCGCTACATGACCCAGTGACCTGGTTAAACTCACAAGCGCTACATGACTCAGTGACCTGGTTATCCTCACCAGCGTTACATGACCCAGTGACCTGATTATCCTCACAAGCGCTACATGTCCCAGTGACCTGGTTATCCTCACAAGCGCTACATGACTCAGTGACCTGGTTATCCTCACCACCAATATTTGTCCCAGTGACCTGGTTATCCTCACCACCGATACTTGTCCCAGTGACCTGATTATCATCACCATAGCTACATGACCCAGTGACCTGATTATCCTCACCAGCATTACATGACTCAGTGAGCCGATTATCCTCACCTCCACTACATGACCCAGGATTAGTGCCAGGTTGTGCTTGATTGGGGGCAACAAATGTCAAGGTGATTGAGCGAGGGAAAATTGGGCGTCCATGGTTCAAGTACTGTCTCTCTCTGTCTCTGTCTCTGTCTCTGTCTCTCTGTCTCTCTCTCTCTGTCTCTCTATCTCTCTCTCTCTGTCTCTCTCTTGTCAACTAATTTTAGGTAACATTATCTCATGAGGTATTACCCTGAGGACCTGGACATTAATCCGGACTGGATCCGCACATACTTACATATTGCAGTCGTGCAGTTCCTCACCCATACCATACGGTGGCGCTGCAGACTGTTCTATGGTTTGTGTTTGATAAAGTGCTGTTTGGGCCATTGGATTTCTAAACAATACAATATGAAACAGTTACTGTACTTTGCGTGGCTCCTAGTTATAGTTCTGTACAATATGAAACAGTTACTTTGCGTGGCTCCTAGTAATAGTTCTGTACAATATGAAACAGTTACTTTGCGTGGCTCCTAGTAATAGTTCTGTACAATATGAAACAGTTACTTTGCGTGGCTCCAAGTAATAGTTCTGTACAATATGAAACAGTTACTTTGCGTGGCTCCTAGTAATAGTTCTGTACAATATGAAACAGTTACTTTGCGTGGCTCCTAGTAATAGTTCTGTACAATATGAAACAGTTACTTTGCGTGGCTCCTCTATAGTTCTGTACAATATGAAACAGTTACTTTGCGTGGCTCCTCTATAATTCTGTACAATATGAAACAGTTACTTTGCGTGGCTTCTCTATAGTTCTGTACAATATGAAACAGTTACTTTGCGTGGCTCCTCTATAGTTCTGTACAATATGAAACAGTTACTTTGCGTGGCTCCTCTATAGTTCTGTACAATATGAAACAGTTACTTTGCGTGGCTCCTATTTATAGTTCTGTACAATATGAAACAGTTACTTTGCGTGGCTCCTCTATAGTTCTGTACAATATGAAACAGTTACTTTGCGTGGCTCCTCTATAGTTTTGTACAATATGAAACATTTACTTTGCGTGGCTCCTCTATAATTCTGTACAATATTAGACAGTTACTTTGCGTGGCTCCTCTATAATTCTGTACAATATGAAACAGTTACTTTGCGTGGCTCCTCTATAGTTCTGTACAATATGAAACAGTTACTTTGCGTGGCTCCTCTATAGTTCTGTACAATATGAAACAGTTACTTTGCGTGGCTCCTCTATAGTTCTGTACAATATGAAACAATTACTTTGCGTGGCTCCTCTATAGTTCTGTACAATATGAAACAGTTACTTTGCGTGGCTCCTATTTGTCGTTCTATACAATATGAAACAGTTACTTTGCGTGGCTCCTCTATAGTTCTGTACAATATGAAACAGTTACTTTGCGTGGCTCCTCTATAGTTTTGTACAATATGAAACAGTTACTTTGCGTGGCTCCTAGTTATAGTTCTGTACAATATGAAACAGTTACTTTGCGTGGCTCCTCTATAGTTCTGTACAATATGAAACAGTTACTTTGCGTGGCTCCTCTATAGTTCTGTACAATATGAAACAGTTACTTTGCGTGGCTCCTATTTGTAGTTCTATACAATATGAAACAGTTACTTTGCGTGGCTCCTCTATAGTTCTGTACAATATGAAACAGTTACTTTGCGTGGCTCCTCTATAGTTCTGTACAATATGAAACAGTTACTTTGCGTGGCTCCTCTATAATTCTGTACAATATGAAACAGTTACTTTGCGTGGCTCCTCTATAGTTCTGTACAATATGAAACAGTTACTTTGCGTGGCTCCTCTATAGTTCTGTACAATATGAAACAGTTACTTTGCGTGGCTCCTATTTATAGTTCTGTACAATATGAAACAGTTATTTGCGTGGCTCCTCTATAGTTCTGTACAATATGAAACAGTTACTTTGCGTGGCTCCTTTATAGTTCTGTACAATATGAAACAGTTACTTTGCGTGGCTCCTCTATAATTCTGTACAATATGAAATAGTTACTTTACGTGGCTCCTCTATAATTCTGTATATAATTCTGTATTCAGCCTTGCTGGCTGCTGGTCCCCGCGCCGACTTGATGCACTCCTCCGGTCTCGGTGCCCGGCTCTAATCAGACGGATGGCTGGCACTTTGGTTCTGGAGGCAATGCTTCTCACAAGTAGGGGAACAGTGAGGAGGTGCCATATCTTGTGTTATATGTTGTATACTGTGTGTTCAATATCTTTAGTCCCAGGAACTTGCAATTACCATCAAGTTCCCACTATATTACAGTATACCACAGAACACTAATAATACAGGTCCAGTTCAATCCTGCCGCTGCCACCAGTTAATTACAAGCCTGTGACGATAGCTTGTGACAGGCTGCAATTTACACCAAATATATATAATAATATAATATATATATATATATATAACTGGGTTGAACTGGGACGAGACTTAGATATGATAAAATATAATGTATTCCTTGATAAAGGTGAACACAACAGATTATACAAATAACAGGCAAAATATGGACACTTACTTAAAGATGGAAATGATGAAACAGTCACATCTGGACTGGCAGTTCATACAGCACTCTTCATCATCCCAAGACATTGCATAGCATTTCTCTCAGCAATCAAGATGGTATAGAAGAACGAACAACTAACACAGGACAAAGGGTTGACCACAGATTATATACCTTTGTAACCCTATCCTTAACATTAAGTACAGGTGATTGGTTTTCAATTACCTGTAGCCACTCACTAACCTGGGAACACATTTTGATACCTGCCCCCCTGCTAGTTGGCACATGCGCATTAGCACTCTGGGGTCTCATTTCTGTAATCCCACATTTGCATCAGGAATGCCAGCTAGTCTACCAAACGGAATATCTGGCAGGAAACCCTTTGTTGTAAGGTGTGAAATGGGACACTTATAGCCTGCTTTTGTTTGAGTCATCTCCGCCCTCCTGTAAACAGTGTAGGTGATAAACTCCTTTGATCAGTACTTAAATTCTAGACTTTGGGACGGTTCTCTGACCATCTGCTACCTGATGGCCAAGGGAATTTCCTCTGGTTTTAATCCATACCTTGGGACACAGTATTAAAGATAAAATACAAACATATTAAAATATCCGGTTCCGTTGGGTCCAGCAGGTCCAAACTTCCCAGTTCTCAATGACGGAACTGGGACACCATATGGTCCAATTTGCGACTTGCTACGACCCTCGGAACTGGAGTTACCTTAAAACACTTAAAACCGTTTCTCACTTTAATACAAAAATCTCCGCTGTAAATTAAATCACGGTTTTTCACTAAATCCCCCTTGAAAACAACGGGCTTCGCCGCCATAGACTTTCAATGGTAAACCGCGCCTTTGGCGGCTATGGGAATCCGCCACCATAGACTTTCAACGGGGCCACGCCGCCGTTGAAGTCAATGGGGGTTTTCCGCCATAGCCGGTCAATGGAAATTGGCCGCCGTTGAAGTCTATGGGGAAAGTCCCGAACTTTCAAGGGGGTCCATACTCCGTTGGGTTGGTCCAAGAGGGTCAAGGATGGTTCTGCAGCGATGCCGGAGCAGTGACTACAGGTTCCCCAAACCCTGGCCCTCTGGACCCTCCGGAACCGGAGCTATGGATTCCTAAATTTCAGCTTTTCACACTTAGCCGTTTTCTTGAGCTGTTTCTGCCGCCGCCATTGGAACCTATGGCGCGACCCGCTCTTCTCGGTTCGACCCTTATTGGGGGTCAAGGATTCGGGGACCCGGTGGTGGTCGAGTGGGGGGAGGCCTAGGAACTAGGGGCAAAAATAATTTTATTTCGAGGTGCTCTAGAACTGTTTATTCCCACGCCACTTGTCGTTGAACTAGGCTAATAAGTGATCAAAGCTCTCTTTTAGAAATTGTATCCGCTTTACGGTTTTGCGGTTTGGATGGCAGCCAACTCGTTCCTGGAAAGCTCCTTCGAAGAATCTCCATTGAAGTCAATGGGCCCATTGACTTACAATGGGAAACCGCCGCTCCTCCTCTCGGACGCCATCTGCTGGTCTTCACAGGAAACAGGACCAAAACAGCAAGATTCGCCATTAGAATGCATTGAGCCCTAATGGCGGCCTATGGGACCCTGCAAAATGGTGCCTGAAAAGGCGGGAAAATTACACAAAGGGCTATAATCATTAAAGAACTATTAACCCTTGTACTCCCGGATGGATCCTAGTGTGTGTGTGATGCAGACACTGATATAACAATAAAACCTGGGAACAGGGGAATACACATTTTCATGTTATAACAAGGGTTAAATCACATTTCTGGACCTCAGCCCAGTTAACCCCTTGTCTCCCTGGTGAGGTCAGGGGATGGCCAAATGGGGTGTAACCCCTCTAATCCCGGGCCAAATCCTCCCCATCGTCACAGTAGCCCTGTGGGCTCCCAGTAACCCCTCCCCCCCTTCACCTCCATGGCGTGCAGGTGTGCGGCGGGTGCCAGCGTGCACTGGGGTGGCGACCCCATCACCATGTACTCCCTTCAGCTCCCATGCAGGGCACCGCCATCTTCTTTTTGCTCGCGCATGCGCAATAAGTCCCTGCAGCCGGCAGCCATTCTCTTAGCTTGACGCATGCGCAGGATAGGTGCGCGCGAGGCGGCCAATGGGAGAATAGCTCCCAAGAAGACTACAGTCCCCAGGATGCACAGTGGCAGTGCCAGGTGATGCCAGGGAGCCAATAGGGTGGCCCGAATCCCCTGATCCCCAGATAGATACATTTCGCATGCTGGGAGAGCAGGCAGTCCGGGACTGGAGAGGCTAGGGGAAGGTGGTGAGTGTGCAGGGGTCAGTGACCCTCTGCACTAGGCTGGAATCCTCCCCTAGGCCCCAACTAGGACCCTGAGACACCCTTCAGTTTGTGGCTGCTGTAGGGACAGGCCCTAGGATAGGGAACCTGCCTCCATTAGAGCTGAATAGAAAGTCAGGGATCCAGGAGACGCTGCATATCCAGGAGAGGGGTCTGGGACCAGCCCCCCATAATCCAAAGAGACTACCCCAAGGTGGGATCACCTCAGAGGACAGCCTTCCACGTTGAGATCACGATGCAGGAACAAAGGTCGCTGGATCGCGGATCTATTCTGGTTGCCGTTGGAGTGACCGGGTACTGGAGCGCCCAGCAGGTAACCTTACAACAAGTACACCAACTATAATACTCTCACACTAGGGGGAAGCGCGGTCACCACACACTTGGGGGTTTGGTTGTGGGACATTGGACATGATGTGGGAAACACGGTGGAGGGTTGCGTCATGCGTGGTGCATTGGCTAGTTGTACTCTTAGTAAGAAAGGGTATGTACTGCTTTAATACATGTTACAGTGATAAGCATATGATCTTAAGTAAAGTATTTTTATTGTTTTATCCTACCATGTGTATTATTTATTGTGTTGTGCCCTGTGAGCGGCTCCTCCCGCTCTGTCGAGATCCCTCCCAGGTGGAGGCGCTGCACACATATATATATAGCCCCAGGCTCCCCGTGGTGGGGGCTCAGGCCCTGCGAGCCAACAGGTATAAGAAGCAGCACCAGTAGTTCCTGTGTTCAGGGAGAAACAGAGCTACACACAAAAAAAACAATTGCAGCTTTATCATATAGCTGGAGCGTCCCCTGACCCCTATACTAGGCTCACGTTACCTTGGTTTGTACCTGGGCACCCCTCCCCATACTTGGGATCCCCTGTATGTTGTAGGTATACATCAACCCCTTCATGCCCCGTTTACCTTGTCTGGATCATGCTGCAGCAGGAATCCTGGCGGGGAGTCGCAAGAACGTTTTCAAGGTAGGAGTTTGCCCGTAGCAATGTGCTTGGCTGTATCAAAGAATCTCACTCAATTCCTGGATCCAGTAGATGGGGTATCCTGTAACTCTGGAACCCTGATACATAGACACATTCTGTAAAGACTTTCTCCGGCAAACCAACCCTGAAAATTGCAGCCTAGAAATCTCCTGGTCCCAGCACCCCAGGAAAGGCAAAACACAGAGAAAGCTTTAATGTCGCAAAATTTGCACACAGTCACAGCAATGCATTTCCGACATCTAGGTCCAAGAGCTGACAATCTAGGACCTCAACACATGGACCAGGGGTACCCAAGTTGGCTGAACCTTTATTAGTGAGCCTGGATACCCCTTCACCATCAGAACCACACCCTAAACCTGGCTAAATATCCCCTTTTTCCATGGCAATAAACGGTACTTCCATCTATCCTGTCACCAAAGCGTGTTACCTAGGAGTAACATTTGACTCCTTTCCTTCTCTATTCACATTCACGGCATGGCTAACGTTTGGCATGGTTTCCCTTTATGTTGCAGTTGAAGGGATGGGAGGATATACCAAAAAATCTTGTGGTCAAGAAGATGCTAGCAGGGGTGGAGAAGAGAGGGGCAGGTGCCGGATAGCCATAAATCAGACACCCCTGGGATCCCGGAGGTTTTATTTAATTTTGGGGCTTTGCGGGTAGGCCAGTTGGTTGCTGGGTTAAATTGAGAATGGGGGGATAGTTGTGGGTTAAGAAATGGAAGCAGGCACACGGTCTTTCTGAGGGTGCAATTTATTGTGCCACCAAAAGGTCCAACGTTTCGGCAAAAATTGCCTTTATCAATATAATGATATCATGATAAAGGCAATTTTTGCCGAAATGTTGGACCTTTTGGTGGCACAATAAATTGCACCTTCAGAAAGACCGTGTGCCTGCTTCCATTTCCTAGCCGATTATCTTTGGGATGTCTGGACCTCCCTGGACACAGTGCACCGGCAGATAAGTACCCCCTCCAGCACCTATCAGCGGTGCGCATGTACTTCTATATATGGGATTGTTGTGGGGACAGGTACTTTTGGAGAAGAATAAGGTAAAAATGTTCATAGGGCGGTCTAAAACGGATCTTAAGGATAATGGGACACGTGAAGGTCCAATGTGCAAATGCGAGCCTTGGCCAATGTACCCTCAACTCTTGCCCATACCATTTACTAGCCCCTCCAAATAAACACAAACACCATGGCCACATACTTTTATTAACATCAACACCTAGACCTGGTCACCATGTATCCCTACTTCTCTCACCACCGCTACATGACCCAGTGACCTGGTTATCCTCACAAGCCCTACATGACCCAGTAACCTGGTTATCCTCACCACCGTTACATGACCCAGTGACCTGGTTATCCTCACCACCGTTACATGACCCAGTGACCTGATTATCCTCACAAGCGCTACATGACCCAGTGACCTGGTTATCCTCACAAGCGCTACATGACTCAGTGAGCTGATTATCCTCACCACCGTTACATGACCCAGTGACCTGGTTATCCTCACAAGCGCTACATGACCCAGTGACCTGGTTATCCTCACCACCGATACATGACCCAGTGGCCTGGTTATCCTCACCACCGATACATGACCCAGTGGCCTGGTTATCCTCACAAGCGCTACATGACCCAGTGACCTAATTATCCTCACAAGCGCTACATGACCCAGTGACCTGGTTATCCTCACAAGCGCTACATGACCCAGTGACCTTGTTATCCTCACCACCGTTACATGACCCAGTGACCTGGTTATCCTCACCACCGTTACATGACCCAGTGACCTGGTTATCCTCACCAGCGCTACATGACCCAGTGACCTGGTTAAACTCACCAGCGCTACATGACCCAGTGACCTGGTTAAACTCACCAGCGTTACATGACTCAGTGAGCTGATTATCCTCACCAGCGCTACATGACCCAGTGACCTGGTTATCCTCACAAGCGCTACATGACTCAGTGACCTGGTTATCCTCACTAGCGTTACATGACTCAGTGAGCTGATTATCCTCACCAGCGCTACATGACCCAGTGACCTGGTTATCCTCACCACCGTTACATGACTCAGTGACCTGGTTATCCTCACAAGCGCTACATGACTCAGTGACCTGGTTATCCTCACCAGCGCTACATGACCCAGTGACCTGGTTATCCTCACCACCGTTACATGACTCAGTGAGCTGATTATCCTCACAAGCGCTACATGTCCCAGTGACCTGGTTATCCTCACCACCAATATTTGTCCCAGTGACCTGGTTATCCTCACCACCGATACTTGTCCCAGTGACCTGATTATCATCACCATAGCTACATGACCCAGTGACCTGATTATCCTCACCAGCATTACATGACTCAGTGAGCCGATTATCCTCACCTCCACTACATGACCCAGGATTTGTGCCAGGTTGTGCTTGATTGGGGGCTACAAATGTCAAGGTGATTGAGCGAGGGAAAATTGGGCGTCCATGGTTCAAGTACTGTCTCTCTCTGTCTCTGACTCTGTCTCTCTCTCTGTCTCTCTGTCTCTCTGTCTCTCTCTCGTCAACTAATTTTAGGTAACATTATCTCATGAGGTATTACCCTGAGGACCTGGACATTAATCCGGACTGGATCCGCACATACCTACATATTGCAGTCGTGCAGTTCCTCACCCATACCATACGGTGGCGCTGCAGACTGTTCTATGGTTTGAGTTTGATAAAGTGCTGTTTGGGCCATTGGATTTCTAAACAATACAATATGAAACAGTTACTGTACTTTGCGTGGCTCCTAGTAATAGTTCTGTACAATATGAAACAGTTACTTTTTTGGGTGGCTCCTAGTAATAGTTCTGTACAATATGAAACAGTTACTTTACGTGGCGCTTAGTAATAGTTCTGTACAATATGAAACAGTTACTTTGCGTGGCTCCTAGTAATAGTTCTGTACAATATGAAACAGTTACTGTACTTTGCGTGGCTCCTAGTAATAGTTCTGTACAATATGAAACAGTTACTGTACTTTGCGTGGCTCCTAGTAATAGTTCTGTACAATATGAAACAGTTACTTTGCGTGGCTCCTAGTAATAGTTCTGTACAATATGAAACAGTTACTTTACGTGGCGCTTAGTAATAGTTCTGTACAATATGAAACAGTTACTTTGCGTGGCTCCTAGTAATAGTTCTGTACAATATGAAACAGTTACTTTGCGTGGCTCCTAGTAATAGTTCTGTACAATATGAAACAGTTACTTTGCGTGGCTCCTCTATAGTTCTGTACAATATGAAACAGTTACTTTGCGTGGCTCCTCTATAGTTCTGTACAATATGAAACAGTTATTTTGCGTGGCTCCTCTATAGTTCTGTACAATATGAACTAGTTACTTTGTGTGGCTCCTAGTAATAGTTCTGTACAATATGAAACAGTTACTTTGCGTGGCTCCTAGTAATAGTTCTGTACAATATGAAACAGTTACTGTACTTTGCGTGGCTCCTAGTAATAGTTCTGTACAATATGAAACAGTTACTGTACTTTGCGTGGCTCCTAGTAATAGTTCTGTACAATATGAAACAGTTACTGTACTTTGCGTGGCTCCTAGTAATAGTTCTGTACAATATGAAACAGTTACTTTGCGTGGCTCCTAGTAATAGTTCTGTACAATATGAAACAGTTACTTTACGTGGCGCTTAGTAATAGTTCTGTACAATATGAAACAGTTACTTTGCGTGGCTCCTAATAATAGTTCTGTACAATATGAAACAGTTACTTTGCGTGGCTCCTAGTAATAGTTCTGTACAATATGAAACAGTTACTTTGCGTGGCTCCTCTATAGTTCTGTACAATATGAAACAGTTACTTTGCGTGGCTCCTCTATAGTTCTGTACAATATGAAACAGTTACTTTGCGTGGCTCCTATTTATAGTTTTATACAATATGAAACAGTTACTTTGCGTGGCTCCTCTATAGTTCTGTACAATATGAAACAGTTACTTTGCGTGGCTCCTCTATAGTTCTGTACTATATGAAACAGTTACTTTGCGTGGCTCCTCTATAGTTCTGTACAATATGAAATAGTTACTTTGCGTGGCTCCTAGTTATAGTTCTGTACAATATGAAAGTTACTGTACTTTGCGTGGCTCCTCTATAGTTCTGTACAATATGAAACAGTTACTTTGCGTGGCTCCTCTATAGTTCTGTACAATATGAAACAGTTATTTTGCGTGGCTCCTCTATAGTTCTGTACAATATGAACTAGTTACTTTGCGTGGCTCCTCTATAGTTCTGTACAATATGAAACAGTTACTTTGCGTGGCTCCTCTATAGTTCTGTACAATATGAAACAGTTACTTTGCGTGGCTCCTCTATAGTTCTGTACAATATGAAACAGTTACTTTCCGTGGCTCCTCTATAGTTCTGTACAATATGAAACAATTACTTTGTGTGGCTCCTCTATAGTTCTGTACAATATGAACCAGTTACTTTGCGTGGCTCCTCTATAATTCTGTACAATATTAGACAGTTACTTTGCGTGGCTCCTCTATAATTCTGTACAATATGAAACAGTTACTTTGCGTGGCTCCTCTATAGTTCTGTACAATATGAAACAGTTACTTTGCGTGGCTCCTCTATAGTTCTGTACAATATGAAACAGGTACTTTGCGTGGCTCCTCTATAATTCTGTATATAATTCTGTATTCAGCCTTGCTGGCTGCTGGTCCCCGTGCCGACTTGATGCACTCCTCCGGTCTCGGTGCCCGGCTCCAATCAGACGGATGGCTGGCACTTTGGTTCTGGAGGCAATGCTTCTCACAAGTAGGGGAACAGTGAGGAGGTGCCATATCTTGTGTTATATGTTGTATACTGTGTGTTCAATATCTTTAGTCCCAGGAACTTGCAATTACCATCAAGTTCCCACTATATTACAGTATACCACAGAACACTAATAATACAGGTCCAGTTCAATCCTGCCGCTGCCACCAGTTAATTACAAGCCTGTGACGATAGCTTGTGACAGGCTGCAATTTACACCAAATATATATAATAATATAATATATATATATATATATAACTGGGTTGAACTGGGACGAGACTTAGATATGATAAAATATAATGTATTCCTTGATAAAGGTGAACACAACAGATTATACAAATAACAGGCAAAATATGGACACTTACTTAAAGATGGAAATGATGAAACAGTCACATCTGGACTGGCAGTTCATACAGCACTCTTCATCATCCCAAGACATTGCATAGCATTTCTCTCAGCAATCAAGATGGTATAGAAGAACGAACAACTAACACAGGACAAAGGGTTGACCACAGATTATATACCTTTGTAACCCTATCCTTAACATTAAGTACAGGTGATTGGTTTTCAATTACCTGTAGCCACTCACTAACCTGGGAACACATTTTGATACCTGCCCCCCTGCTAGTTGGCACATGCGCATTAGCACTCTGGGGTCTCATTTCTGTAATCCCACATTTGCATCAGGAATGCCAGCTAGTCTACCAAACGGAATATCTGGCAGGAAACCCTTTGTTGTAAGGTGTGAAATGGGACACTTATAGCCTGCTTTTGTTTGAGTCATCTCCGCCCTCCTGTAAACAGTGTAGGTGATAAACTCCTTTGATCAGTACTTAAATTCTAGACTTTGGGACGGTTCTCTGACCATCTGCTACCTGATGGCCAAGGGAATTTCCTCTGGTTTTAATCCATACCTTGGGACACAGTATTAAAGATAAAATACAAACATATTAAAATATCCGGTTCCGTTGGGTCCAGCAGGTCCAAACTTCCCAGTTCTCAATGCCGGAACTGGGACACCATATGGTCCAATTTGCGACTTGCTACGACCCTCGGAACTGGAGTTACCTTAAAACACTTAAAACCGTTTCTCACTTTAATACAAAAATCTCCGCTGTAAATTAAATCACGGTTTTTCACTAAATCCCCCTTGAAAACAACGGGCTTCGCCGCCATAGACTTTCAATGGTAAACCGCGCCTTTGGCGGCTATGGGAATCCGCCACCATAGACTTTCAACGGGGCCACGCCGCCGTTGAAGTCAATGGGGGTTTTCCGCCATAGCCGGTCAATGGAAATTGGCCGCCGTTGAAGTCTATGGGAAAAGTCCCGAACTTTCAAGGGGGTCCATACTCCGTTGGGTTGGTCCAAGAGGGTCAAGGATGGTTCTGCAGCGATGCCGGAGCAGTGACTACAGGTTCCCCAAACCCTGGCCCTCTGGACCCTCCGGAACCGGAGCTATGGATTCCTAAATTTCAGCTTTTCACACTTAGCCGTTTTCTTGAGCTGTTTCTGCCGCCGCCATTGGAACCTATGGCGCGACCCGCTCTTCTCGGTTCGACCCTTATTGGGGGTCAAGGATTCGGGGACCCGGTGGTGGTCGAGTGGGGGGAGGCCTAGGAACTAGGGGCAAAAATAATTTTATTTCGAGGTGCTCTAGAACTGTTTATTCCCACGCCACTTGTCGTTGAACTAGGCTAATAAGTGATCAAAGCTCTCTTTTAGAAATTGTATCCGCTTTACGGTTTTGCGGTTTGGATGGCAGCCAACTCTTTCCTGGAAAGCTCCTTCGAAGAATCTCCATTGAAGTCAATGGGCCCATTGACTTACAATGGGAAACCGCCGCTCCTCCTCTCGGACGCCATCTGCTGGTCTTCACAGGAAACAGGACCAAAACAGCAAGATTCGCCATTAGAATGCATTGAGCCCTAATGGCGGCCTATGGGACCCTGCAAAATGGTGCCTGAAAAGGCGGGAAAATTACACAAAGGGCTATAATCATTAAAGAACTATTAACCCTTGTACTCCCGGATGGATCCTAGTGTGTGTGTGATGCAGACACTGATATAACAATAAAACCTGGGAACAGGGGAATACACATTTTCATGTTATAACAAGGGTTAAATCACATTTCTGGACCTCAGCCCAGTTAACCCCTTGTCTCCCTGGTGAGGTCAGGGGATGGCCAAATGGGGTGTAACCCCTCTAATCCCGGGCCAAATCCTCCCCATCGTCACAGTAGCCCTGTGGGCTCCCAGTAACCCCTCCCCCCCTTCACCTCCATGGCATGCAGGTGTGCGGCGGGTGCCAGCGTGCACTGGGGTGGCGACCCCATCACCATGTACTCCCTTCAGCTCCCATGCAGGGCACCGCCATCTTCTTTTTGCTCGCGCATGCGCAATAAGTCCCTGCAGCCGGCAGCCATTCTCTTAGCTTGACGCATGCGCAGGATAGGTGCGCGCGAGGCGGCCAATGGGAGAATAGCTCCCAAGAAGACTACAGTCCCCAGGATGCACAGTGGCAGTGCCAGGTGATGCCAGGGAGCCAATAGGGTGGCCCGAATCCCCTGATCCCCAGATAGATACATTTCGCATGCTGGGAGAGCAGGCAGTCCGGGACTGGAGAGGCTAGGGGAAGGTGGTGAGTGTGCAGGGGTCAGTGACCCTCTGCACTAGGCTGGAATCCTCCCCTAGGCCCCAACTAGGACCCTGAGACACCCTTCAGTTTGTGGCTGCTGTAGGGACAGGCCCTAGGATAGGGAACCTGCCTCCATTAGAGCTGAATAGAAAGTCAGGGATCCAGGAGACGCTGCATATCCAGGAGAGGGGTCTGGGACCAGCCCCCCATAATCCAAAGAGACTACCCCAAGGTGGGATCACCTCAGAGGACAGCCTTCCACGTTGAGATCACGATGCAGGAACAAAGGTCGCTGGATCGCGGATCTATTCTGGTTGCCGTTGGAGTGACCGGGTACTGGAGCGCCCAGCAGGTAACCTTACAACAAGTACACCAACTATAATACTCTCACACTAGGGGGAAGCGCGGTCACCACACACTTGGGGGTTTGGTTGTGGGACATTGGACACGATGTGGGAAACACGGTGGAGGGTTGCGTCATGCGTGGCGCATTGGCTAGTTGTACTCTTAGTAAGAAAGGGTATGTACTGCTTTAATACATGTTACAGTGATAAGCATATGATCTTAAGTAAAGTATTTTTATTGTTTTATCCTACCATGTGTATTATTTATTGTGTTGTGCCCTGTGAGCGGCTCCTCCCGCTCTGTCGAGATCCCTCCCAGGTGGAGGCGCTGCACACATATATATATAGCCCCAGGCTCCCCGTGGTGGGGGCTCAGGCCCTGCGAGCCAACAGGTATAAGAAGCAGCACCAGTAGTTCCTGTGTTCAGGGAGAAACAGAGCTACACACAAAAAAAACAATTGCAGCTTTATCATATAGCTGGAGCGTCCCCTGACCCCTATACTAGGCTCACGTTACCTTGGTTTGTACCTGGGCACCCCTCCCCATACTTGGGATCCCCTGTATGTTGTAGGTATACATCAACCCCTTCATGCCCCGTTTACCTTGTCTGGATCATGCTGCAGCAGGAATCCTGGCGGGGAGTCGCAAGAACGTTTTCAAGGTAGGAGTTTGCCCGTAGCAATGTGCTTGGCTGTATCAAAGAATCTCACTCAATTCCTGGATCCAGTAGTTGGGGTATCCTGTAACTCTGGAACCCTGATACATAGACACATTCTGTAAAGACTTTCTCCGGCAAACCAACCCTGAAAATTGCAGCCTAGAAATCTCCTGGTCCCAGCACCCCAGGAAAGGCAAAACACAGAGAAAGCTTTAATGTCGCAAAATTTGCACACAGTCACAGCAATGCATTTCCGACATCTAGGTCCAAGAGCTGACAATCTAGGACCTCAACACATGGACCAGGGGTACCCAAGTTGGCTGAACCTTTATTAGTGAGCCTGGATACCCCTTCACCATCAGAACCACACCCTAAACCTGGCTAAATATCCCCTTTTTCCATGGCAATAAACGGTACTTCCATCTATCCTGTCACCAAAGCACTTTGTCCATATGTGCTAATTGCATTGTATGTTTTTATAATATATTAAATATACCTTTTTAGTCTAGTGTGTGGTTCAGCAACATTGCCATTTTTTGTTTGTTTGTTTGTATGTTTGTTTAGTAGTGTCTTTACAGTATCACACTATGTATTTCTTTTTCTTTTTTCATGTTTGATTCACGTCGGCTGAGATCTTCTCTCCATCACATCTGGTTGTATATCATTTACTTTATTTTCATGTGTTTAGCGCCATTGATACCCATCCAGCACCATTACTATTGTCTGACTGGGGGTCAGAGGTGTATCTAGGCTGCTACACTTTTTATATATTCTTTATATCTATTTAATTTACTCTGATAGCATTTGTTTTGATATATATTAGTGTTAGTGCTACCTATTGTTTTTTATTGCGTTACCTAGGAGTTACATTTGACTCCTTTCCTTCTCCATTCACATTCACGACATGGCTAACGTTTGGCATGGTTTCCCTTTATGTTGCAGTTGCAGCAAGAAGATGCTAGCAGGGGTGGAGAAGAGAGGGGCAGGTGCCGGATAGCCGTAAATCAGTCACCCCTGGGATCCCGGAGGTTTTATTTCATTTTGGGGCTTTGCGGGTAGGCGAGTTGGTTGCTGGGTTAAAATTGAGAATGGGAGGATAGTTTTGCCTATCAATTTTGCCTTTATCAATATAATGATATCATGATAAAGGCAATTTTTGCCGAAACGTTGGACCTTTTGGTGGCACAATAAATTGCACCCTCAGAAAGACCGTGTGCCTGCTTCCATTTCCTAGCTGATTATCTTTGGGATGTCTGGACCTCCCTGGACACAGTGCACCGGCAGATAAGTACCCCCTCCAGCATCTATCAGCGGTGCGCATGTGCTTCTATATATGCGATTGTTGTGGGGACAGGTACCTTTGGAGAAGAATAAGGTAAAAATGTTCATATGGCGGTCTAAAACGGATCCTAAGGACAATGGGACACGTGAAGGTACAATGTGCAAATGCGAGCCTTGACCAATGTACCCTCGACTCTTGCCCATACCATTTACTAGCCCCTCCAAATAAACACAGACACCATGGCCACATACTTTTATTAACATAAACACCTAGACCTGGTCACCATGTATCCCTACTTCTCTCACCACCGCTACATGACCCAGTGACCTGGTTATCCTCACAAGCGCTACATGACCCAGTTATCCTCACAAGCGCTACATGACCCAGTAACCTGGTTATCCTCACCACCGTTACATGACCCAGTGACCTGATCATCCTCACAAGCGCTACATGACCCAGTGACCTGGTTATCCTCACAAGCGCTACATGACCCAGTGACCTGGTTATCCTCACCACCGATACATGACCCAGTGGCCTGGTTATCCTCACCACCATTACATGACCCAGTGACCTAATTATCCTCACAAGTGCTACATGACCCAGTGACCTGGTTATCCTCACAAGCACTACATGACCCAGTGACCTGGTTATCCTCACCACCGTTACATGACCCAGTGACCTGGTTATCCTCACCACCGTTACATGACCCAGTGACCTGGTTATCCTCACCACCATTACATGACCCAGTGACCTGGTTATCCTCACCAGCGCTACATGATTTTACCTTACTATGATCATTCACTGGACAGAACAACATTGTTAAATCAATTGTGGTTATTCGGGCAAGCCCGCAGACATACTTAGATTGCACAAAATACAGTTAATACATACCAACTGGGGGTCTAGGGTTGAAAACTAGTCTAAAATAGGTCCAGGGTGCCTGCTTTGGAAGGTTTACCCTGACCGGGACCTCATCACGTGCTATGCGGTACTCTTTTCAGGGAGACCAGATGACAACGACCGCTTTGCTCTATTCTCAGAACTTGGACCTCGCGTCTGACTTAGTCTCTGCAGGGCAAACTTTCCCAGCTCCAAACTGAAGCCGGTTGCTCTGATATTCGCAGCAGAGCAACTTTGAAATGCCCGTCCACACCTCACAGACTCAAGCAACAAGATGGTCTGGTTCTATGATCACGTATTCTCCTTACATATACTCCGCTGAGCAATCTCTAGCAAGGAAGACAGACTGGCTACCAATCTGAGCGTGGGAATTTTCCCACCAGCCAATCACGAGACGGAGGCTTGCATGGCTTTACCCAATCAAATGAGGGTGCGTGTTTAGGCTCAGGTTGCCGGCAGCTTTCCATATAGGTGCCGGGATCTCTGGATAGACATCGTAGTTTAAAGAGGAGACAGGATGTTGAAAGGTGTCGGGATGCTAAGTGGATGGGGAAGGGCATAGTACTGGGTCTGGAGAACAGATACCCCCATGCGGGGAGGACAATCCAGTCTGTCAGACTCAGTGGAGCCTGCCCAGTAAGAGGCAATGGTTTGACTGCGGGAAGCCGCAGAATGCAAGCACGTTTCCCATTGGTCAATCCACCCACAGGGCATCCCGAGATGGCTTGGCACACCCTCTCCTCTGACGTCAGCCAAAGGACAAGCCCCTATTCTATTGGCTAGTTGGAGAGAATTCCCACACTCTGATTGGTCGCCCCTCCTTCCTCCATGCTGAAGATAGAACAGAAAGGAGTTGGCCGACTCAGAGAACCAGACCATCTTGTGGCTTGAGTCGATGAAGCGTGGGCGGGCTTTTCAAAGTTGCTCTGTTACAAATAGCAGAGCAACCGACTTCATTTTTGGAGCTAAGAAAGCCCGCCTCGCAGAGACTAAGTAAGACGCAAAGGTCCAAGTTCTCATTTTAGAACGTAGCGGTCGCGGCTAGATTTTCTAGCCGAAATGAGGACCAGGAAGCCTAGGCGGATAACCCGGTCAGGGTAAGCCTTCCAAAACAGGCGCCCTGCACCTATTTTAGCATAGTTTTCACCCCCAGACCCCCAATAAGTGTGTTTTTCGTCTGTATTTTGTGTATTCATTGTGTGTACGGGAGTTTACCCGAATAAAGTGCGTTTTACACTACTGTGTTTTGCCTAGTGAATGATCCTGGTATAAAAGTATTAAAAGTCCTGGTCTCCCGTGACAAAAATCCTCTGTATTCCAGTATTATGACTGCATTTTTCTAATTATTGCATTGCTTCATGAGACTCCATCATTCCTGATCCTCAATGGATAAGAAATCCCAAAATCTTGAAATTAAAAAAAGCAGTGGTATATTCAGTAATCCTCAATCACCCTGTGGATGTTGTATTTGGCTTAGTATATGCTCTTGCATGAGCAAATGCCCTCTCAGCACCCTATGTCGCGCTATTTACCTTGACTTATCAGCATTTTCCAGGCTATATGGGATGCAGTGTCTTAGTATGCAGACTCTCCTCTCACCCGATCCACCGCCGTCGCCGCCTACCTGTGAAGTGCATGTGCGGCTTGTCTGGTCTACCGCGGGCTGTTTTTGGGAGACAAACGCTGCTGTAAGAAGTTTTATGGATACCTGTGCAGTTGTAGTAGGAGTAGTATTCCTCCGGACTGTCTGCCATGGGAACATTGCAATTTATTATATTGTAGCCACTGTTCCTCGCGCTCCAATCAGACGGTCAACTGCCGCCATTCAGGATCTCTCCCTCAGTCCTGGCGTTCAGAGTTGATGTCTCTTCGATGTTCAAATTTGGCCCCAAAGAAAGATCAGGTAAGTGGTTGGAATTGGAGCTCACAGGTTCAGGATCCTCACCCTGCGCATTTCACCACTTAGGCTTCCTCAGGGGAGAGATCCTGAGCGGCGGAGGTTGATCGGATTATACTGCGGAATAAAAGCCTTCATTTATTTCTCCAAATACAAGTCTCCTGTTATTACCTCTGCTGGCATCTCCTACAGTTGGTGGTTGATGGGGCATCCAGCGGTGGCCCTTGGTTTTTGAAAGGGCCCCGAGGACCATCACGGAAAAAAAATTTGCATTGGTTCCTGCAACAGCAGGCTCAGCAAACAGAGAGACGCCTTCAACTGCTGACCCAAGCGCAGGCGCTGGCCAACCCAGAGCTTCCAGGCAACCTGCCCGTGCGTCTGCTTAAAATGAAAGCAACAGATGATCCAGGGGCATTCCTTCTGACCTTTGAGACGGTGGCTACCGAAAACGGCTGGGCTGTGGATAGCTGAATACTTTGGCCCCGTTACTTGCTGGAGAAGCTCTCTCAGTACAAGCAATGGACAATACACAAGTCAAAACTTGGCCTGACCCCAGAGACCTACTGACACCAGTTCAGAACTTACCAAAGTACACCCAGGGGACTACCTCACATCATCGCACAGCAACTGCGAGATTTGTGCACCTGCTGGCTGCGACCAGAGGAACGTAGCAAAGAAAGGCATGGAACAGATTGTCTTGGAACAATTCCTCCAAGTTCTGACTGCTCCTGCCCATGTTTAATTTAATTTAAAACCAGAGACAAAACATAAAACACAGACAGAGCTCAGTGCACATCCAGTGAGACTCATACACGGTACAGTGCCTAAATATATATGTATAAATATCTATTAAATAAAATGGTCTTTTAGTTTAACATTTTTGGCCAAAATTGTTGTAAGCCCCTGAGCCACTGCACAGCAGACCACAATTCAGGGGTCCCTAACACTAATATAAATTCTTAGTAACCTGTGTAGTAACAGGAAGAATGATTTATAGTAAATCTGTCAATATTAGTGGCAAAGTTCTAAGTCTGATTGAAGCTTTTATTAACCTGTACATTACCAGAAAAAGCACTCTGTATTAGATTTGTCACAACCAAACTGCAAGTGAGCAAGTTCCCCTGAGTGGGAGATGCCATGGAGTGAGCTTTTAACCATTTAAATGTGGGAGGGGGTAAGCTTCAATTAGGTAGGAGGTTGCCACCCTCCAATCAGCTAAGACTAGCTGAACAAGAATTGTAAAACATACTGGACACCTAACAAGCTCCTATTGAACCCCCAAAATAACCACAACATATATATAAGCATATGAGTGTCACAGAGGAGTGCTACTGAGCATGGCAATATATATTTTAAACCAGAGACAAAACATAAAACACAGACAGAGCTCAGTGCACATCCAGTGAAATTCATATACGGTACAGTGCCTAAAATTACCATGACTGGGTAAACTGACATGCTGCAGGGACCCTTTCGGAGGCAGTGTGACTAGTTGAGAACTTCTTAGATGTTAAATCATGGACAGACACACCTGCTCCAGACTACCAGGCATCAATGGCCCGCGATGAGGGTTGTGCCAACCTCATGACCAGGTCTATTCGGGAACGCCTAACCTCGCACTGGAAAGCTCCAGTGCTTGGAAACCAAAAACCTAGTGACTGGACGGAAATGCCATCCTTAAAGTCCACCAAGTCCCTGGTTCAAGAGCTCCACAGCCTTCCCAGAGTCATTGCTGGAGGTCTACAAACTGGAGCCGATCATCTGAACAGACTGCAGAGAGCAAGGTGACCACCCACCCAACTGTCCCGGAATCGATTGCTCCTTCGGCCCTAAACAACTGCCACAGCTCACCTGAGAGTGTAAGCCAGTCAATTTCTCTTCTATGTCCTAATTACTGAAAGGACCAAACAATCCCTTCTAGATTCCAGCTCCGCCAAGATGCTGGTGCTCAAAGACCTAGTGGATTCCCATCTCTTATGAAGCCATGCATTGTTTTGAGAGCAACCGTGAGGACACCCAATGTTACCACACGGCTCAAGAATACTTAAAGGTACAGGACAAGGAGGCTTCCCTGTTTGTAGGTGTAGTTTTGTGGTTGACCACACCTATTATACCGGTCTGGGATTGGCCCTATTGCCATTCCCTGTTATCAGCCCTCTCTCTGGAGTTGTCAATCTCTATATTCTGCCTCAGCTCTCAAGGTTGGCTACCAGGTCTGAGATGAGCATTGTCACATTTTGCTCAGGTCATGGACACCCTGATGTAGGCAAGTCCATTTCTGCTCAAGGCTGTGTATTAGGAGATCACGGGAAGCGTCTGTCTCATTTAGACCAGCAATTGGCTATGATCACGACATCTTTGCAAACCATTTCACCGTGATACTCTACAGATGGGTCTTGCTCTTTCTGTGCAGGGAGATTGCCTGTAAGAGCTGTGCAGGGAGATGCAGCTCTCTCTGTGCAGGGAGATCACCTGTAAGAGCTGTGCAGGGAGGTGCTGGTCTCTCTGTGCAGGGAGATTGCCTGTAAGAGCTGTGCAGGGAGAGGCGGCTCTCTCTGTGCAGGGAGATCACCTGTAAGAGCTGTGCAGGGAGATGCAGCTCTCTCTGTTCAGGGAGATCGCCTGTAAGAGCAGTGAAGGGAGATGTAGCTTCTCTCTGTGCAGGGAGATCACCTGTAAGAGTTTTGCAGGGAGATGCAGCTTCTCTCTGTGCAGGGAGATGCAGCTTCTCTCTGTGCAGGGAGATCTCCTGTAAGAGCTGTGCAGGGAGATGCGGCTCTCTCTGTGCAGGAAGATCACCTGTAAGAGCTGTGCAGGGAGATGCAGCTCTCTCTGTGCAGGGAGAGCGCCTGTGAGAGCTGTGCAGGGAGATGCAGCTCTCTCTGTGCAGGGAGATCACATGTGAGAGCTGTGCAGGGAGAGGCGACTCTCTCTGTGCAGGGAGATCTCCTGTAAGAGCTGTGCATGGAGAGGCGGCTCTCTCTGTGCAGGGAGATCGCCTGTAAGAGCTGTGCAGGGAGATGCAGCTCTCTCTGTGCAGGGACATCACCTGTGAGAGCTGTGCAGGGAGATGCAGCTCTCTCTGTGCAGGGACATCACCTGTGAGAGCTGTGCAGGGAGATGCAGCTTTCTCTGTGCAGGGAGATCGCCTGTAAGAGCTGTGCAGGGAGATGCAGATTCTCTCTTCCAGACTGATGGAGATAAATCACACAGGCATATCGCTTGTAAAGCAACTACACAATCGTGCGGTATGTTATTTTGTACCAAATGGTATGTAACATGTCCTCTTTGACAGAGCCCCGTAGGGGTGAAATGCGTTAGAGTTACTGCGGGGGACCTTCCCTTTTTATCCATTTTGCATATGGTTAATAAATAACTTTTTACTCCAGCGCAGTCCAGCCTCAGTAATTGCCGAGCAGTGCCCGCTGTTTCTTCTCTCTCACCAGTGAGAAGTTTCCCTTCTATGGACCACACACCGCACGGAGCACGGAGCACGGAGCACAGCATGGAGCACAGCACGGAGCCCAGCACGGAGCACCGAGCACGGAGCCCAGCATGGAGCACAGCATGGAGCACAGCACGGAGCACAGCACGGAGCACAGCACGGAGCACAGCACGGAGCACGGAGCACGGAGCACAGCACGGAGCACAGCACGGAGCCCAGCATGGAGCCCAGCATGGAGCCCAGCACGGAGCCCAGCATGGAGCCCAGCACGGAGCCCAGCACGGAGCATGGAGCACAGCATGCAGCCCAGCACGGAGCCCAGCATGGAGCCCAGCACGGAGCCCAGCACAGAGCCCAGCACGGAGCATGGCACGGAGCCCAGCACAGAGCACAGCACGGAGCCCAGCACGGAGCCCAGCACGGAGCACAGCACGGAGCACGGAGCCCAGCACGGAGCCCAGCACGGAGCCCAGCACGGAGCACAGCACGGAGCCCAGCACGGAATGGAGCACGGAGCACGGAGCACAGCACAGAGCCCAGCACGGAGCCCAGCACGGAGCAGAGCACGGAGCACAGCACGGAGCACAGCACGGAGCCCAGCACGGAGCCCAGCACGGAGCACAGCACGGAGCCCAGCACGGAATGGAGCACGGAGCACGGAGCACAGCACGGAGCCCAGCACGGAGCCCAGAACGGAGCCCAGCACGGAGCCCAGCAAGGAGCCCAGCATGGAGCGCAGCACGGAGAGCAGCACGGAGCCCAGCACGGAGCCCAGCACGGAGCCCAGCAAGGAGCCCAGCATGGAGCGCAGCACGGAGAGCAGCACGGAGCCCAGCACGGAGCCCAGAACGGAGCACAGAACGGAGCACGGAGCCCAGCACGGAGCCCAGAACGGAGCCCAGCACGGAGCCCAGCACGGAGCACAGCACGGAGCCCAGCACGGAGCACAGAACACAGCACAGAGCACAGCACGGAGCCCAGCACGGAGCACAGCACGGAGCCCAGCACGGAGCATAGCACGGAGCCCAGCACGGAGCACGGAGCCCAGCACGGAGCCCAGCACAGAGCACAGCACGGAGCCCAGCACGGAGCCCAGCACGGAGCCCAGCACGGAGCCCAGCACGGAGCCCAGCACGGAGCCCAGCACGGAGCCCAGCACGGAATGGAGCACGGAGCACGGAGCACAGCACGGAGCCCAGCACGGAATGGAGCACGGAGCACGGAGCACAGCACGGAGCCCAGCACGGAGCCCAGCACGGAGCACAGCACGGAGCAGAGCACGGAGCACAGCACGGAGCCCAGCACGGAGCACAGCACGGAGCACAGCACGGAGCCCAGCACGGAATGGAGCACGGAGCACGGAGCCCAGCACGGAGCCCAGCACGGAGCCCAGCACGGAGCACAGCACGGAGCCCAGCACGGAGCCCAGCACGGAGCACAGCACGGAGCACAGCACGGAGCACAGCACGGAGCCCAGCACGGAATGGAGCACGGAGCACGGAGCCCAGCACGGAGCCCAGCACGGAGCCCAGCACGGAGAGCAGCACGGAGCCCAGCACGGAGCCCAGCACGGAGCACAGAACGGAGCACAGAACGGAGCACGGAGCCCAGCACGGAGCCCAGCACGGAGCCCAGCACGGAGCACAGCACGGAGCACAGCACGGAGCCCAGCACGGAGCACAGAACACAGCACAGAGCACAGCACGGAGCCCAGCACGGAGCACAGCACGGAGCCCAGCACGGAGCCCAGCACGGAGCCCAGCACGGAGCACAGCACGGAGCCCAGCACGGAGCCCAGCACGGAGCATAGCACGGAGCCCAGCACAGAGCACGGAGCCCAGCAAGGAGCCCAGCACGGAGCACAGCATGGAGCGCAGCACGGAGCACGCGTATCCGGATACCAGTTGCAGTAGGTGATTTAATTCTTAAACACTGACGGAGTGTCCCCAGAAGGATTGGTTTCATGTGCGGTTACATTTACTGAAGGGGCCCGGTGCCGGTCAAGAGACCTCCCCCGGTCATCCCTCTCTTGCTAAATTTGCCAACCCGTCCCCCACACTAGGGGTTAAGTCATTGGACTTATATTCAGCTCCGTTCCTAATCTGGATACACATTGGCATTTTGGATACATTTCTACCATGGAAACATCCTTACTCTGTAGCACACGTTTCTGAGGGAGTCATTCACCTCATTCATCTCTAGTATGTGAATTTCAGCCTTGAATGTGTAGCAATATTCAGGGGCGGGCCTTGCAACATGAGGATGTCAATTAAAGGGGTGGATATTGGTTGGAACGCCCCCTGGTGTGTGTGGGCCAATCTGTATACGGTTTTGTCTTGTAATGATTCAAAGTTAGAGACACTCCCCTGAGATGTTCAAATTGAGACATACCTCCTAAATTAAGTTGTCAGTGATTCAGTCAGTTAGTCAGTTGAGTCTGTGATCTACGGAGTGAGAGGAGTGATTCCAGGACCTCTCTCTCTCCCTCCACCCATGCCTGGGTTGGAGGGAGGGGGGCCAAGAAGAACATGCAGCTAGCCAGGGCTCTGAGCTAGAGAGAGAGGAATATGCTGTGATGCTGTGATGCTGTGATGCTGTGATGCTGCGCTGCTGTGATGCAGTGATGCAGTGATGCAGTGATGCTGTGATGCTGTGATGCAGTGATGCTGCGATGCAGTGATGCAGTGATGCAGTGATGCAGTGATGCAGTGATGCAGTGATGCAGTGATGCAGTGATGCAGTGATGCAGTGATGCAGTGATGCTGTGCTGCTGTGCTGCTGTGATGCTGTGATGCTGCGATGCTGCGCTGCTGCGCTGCTGCGCTGCTGCGCTGCTGCGCTGCTGCGCTGCTGCGATGCTGCGATGCAGTGATGCTGTGATGCTGTGATACTGTGATGATACTGCAATAAAACTACAGAAAGACCCTGCTGCGTGGCTTTATGTCTCTGCTATGAGAAGAGTGTCAGTGGGGGTCCCTCCTCTGAAGACCCCAGAGGATCCCACACTGGCTGGAGGCGCTGCACATCCCAGAGATGACCAGAGCAAGGTAACCTGTTTCACCCCCTGTTCCTGTCCTGGTTCTCTCCACATCACTGCGGAGCCCTCAGCCCTCCTGTTACCAGCAGGTATACAGCACCAATACACTGAGAGTAACCAGAAGGAGAGTATCCCCCCATCTCACTTAGGGGGGATGGGATAAAAGGGTTACAGGTATATATCAAGCGATATACTGTATCTTACTGAATACCATTTTTACACAAATTCCACACTGTTCGGTAGGAACACGCCAGCACGTTCCACGATGCAGTGATAACCTCGAAGCTGCCTCAATAGGCCCCTGTGAGATAAAACTGCTAAAAATGTGTAAGACTCCAAATCAGTGAGACTGCAAATGAATGAGTCACTTGAAACCGATGAGAGTTGGCATGTGTGTGGTGAGCGTTCTCGCTGGGGCTGGTATCAGTCCAGTGGTGGGAAAAGGAAGCAGACAGACAGCTGAATTATATGAAAGATCAAAGTTACAGAGACAGGGGAGAACGAAGGAAACTGACCGATGATAGCTACCTGCAGAGAGCGAGAGAGGAGACAAACAGAACAGTGTGAGCTAGAGGGAAAAGGGAGGGGACAACGGGACGCACCCCCATCCCGACATCAGGATGGGGGTGTGAGAAAAGGAAAGGGCACCACATGGGACGTGTGAGAGCGAGGGGAAGGGAGCAGGGGAAGGAAAGGTCTGAACAGACATAAACCCCCAGGGAACAGACAGGATCAAAGCGGCCATTCCAGAGAGCATGGAGAGAAACGCTCAATGCATAAGTGTTTTATGAGTTAGATAAAAGGGGATTCGGGCTGGGAGATGGGTGGGATGTACAGTAACATCTTTTGTACGTGCAGGTATTTTTAAGTCATTATTTTAAGTTTTTAAGATATCCATGGTTTGAAACAAGGTATATATAGAACTAAAGTAATTTTGTTTGCACTTATACCTCCATAGTGCAACAATGAGCAGGATTTAGGATGCCACTCAATGCGCATCTTGCCACATGCATGTGCACTTGGAGAAGCTGTTCCAGGCGGCGTTTCGCTGTGGGAAGTGTGAGGGGGGGGAGGTGTGAGAGGTGTGAGCGGGGGGGGGTGTGAGAGGTGTGAGCGGGGGGGGGGGGGGGTGGGAAGTGTGAGCGGGCGGCCTCTTTGGAATCAAAAATAGCTGATCTGAAGAGGCAATTTGAGAGGAATGTAGTACTCACTGAGCAGGCCCTGGCTGGGACCAGTGGTGCAGATGGTGGAGCTCTGAGTGGGGAGCAGGTAGGTAACTGGGTAACAGTTAGAAGGGGAAGCAGGGGCAATAAGGAGAGGCAGGTCCTTTCTGAGCTGACACATCCCAATATATTCGCCAGATTGAGTGAAAATTGCGGGAGTGTCAGGGCAGAAATGGCAAGGCTGGGGGACACGGATTCCTCTAGCAGCCAGGGGAATAGTTCCTCCAGCACAGTGGGGACTCGGGATGCTCAGATACAAAGAAAGATTGTGGTGGTAGGGGACTCCATTATTAGGAAGGTAGATAGGGCAATCTGTTGCCAGGACCACATGAACCGAACAGTTTGTTGTCTCTCGGGTGTTCGGGTTCGGCACATTGCGGATCGGGTAGACAGATTGTTGGGGGGGGGGGGGGTGGGATTGACCCGGCGGTCTTGGTACACGTTGGCACCAATGACAAAGTTAGAGAAAGATGGAGGGTCCTAAAAAATGATTACAGGGATCTAGGCCAAAAGCTTAAGGCAATGACCTCCAAGGTAGTATTTTCTGAAATACTACCAGTGCCATGCGCTACCGCAGGGAGACAGTCAGAGATCAGGGAGGTTAATGCATGGCTAAGAAAGTGGTGCAGGAAGGAGGGGTTTGGGTTTTTAGAGCACTGGGACTCCTTTTCTGAGAGGTGCCATCTATATTCTAGGGACGGATTGCACCTCAATGAAGAGGGATCTTCTGTGTTAGGGGGGAGAATGCTAAAAAGGTTGGAGGAGATTTTAAACTAGGATGGAGGGGGGCGGGGAATTAAACAGATAATGAACTAAATGGAATAGAGGAGGATACAAGGTGGTATGGAGGTAGAATGGGGGCCAGTGCAAGTTTGACAAGCAGTGAGACACCCATAGTAAATACAGATAATACTAGAAAACTTCTAAAGACTAAACCAAGTGGGAGCAGAAAGGAAGGCGCAGATAAGATAATAGTACAGGCTGAAACAAAACTTAAATGCATGCTTGCTAATGCAAGAAGCCTGACAGATAAAATGGGGGAGCTTGAATTAATAGCTGCAAGGGAGCAGTATGATATCATAGGCATTACTGAAACATGGTTGGATGAAACTCACGACTGGACAGTTAATTTAGAGGGTTATTCTCTTTTTCTTAAGGATCGAACAAATAGAAGGGGAGGTGGAGTATGTTTATATGTTAAACCGGATCTAAAACCTATTATAAGGGATGATGTCTATGAAGGGTATTATGAAAATGTAGAGACTTTGTGGATAGAAATTAGCAGTGGAGGTAAAAGTATAAAGAAAATGTTTGTGGGAGTATGCTATTGTCACGGTAGCTTGTGACAGGCTGCAATTTACACCAAAACTATATATAAATATATATATACCTGGGTTTGAACTGGGACGAGACTTAGATATAACAAATTGTATTTATTCCTTAGGATAGGTGAACACAACAGATATGTACAAATAACAGCAAAATATAGACACTTACTTAAAGATTAGGACAGAAGGCCATCAGGATACAGACTGCCACTTCTCCCATATTTCAGTTGACATCACAGCAATACATGCAGGACACATGCAGAACATGAAGAACATTTGCATGAAGAACATTTGCATGAAGAACAATGGGTGAAAGGTGGTTCTGGCTTATATATCATTTTAACCCCCTCTTTCCCAGCTATGGCGTCGGGCCGTCTAGCAGAAGTCCCTTTGAAGCTTTTGAAGCTCAGTTTGGACTTCCAGTGTCCAGTGTGAAATGTCACACTTTCTCTGGTTCGTTCCTTCTGTCCGTTGGGTCAAGCATAAGCAATTAGCAATTTAGCCTTTGATGACCAAGTGATGTAAATTCTAGCCTTTCCTGCTCATCACAACAGGGGTTCCTCAGAACTCAACCAAAATTTCATATTTACTGCAAATCCCTCCCTAACTTGAGTTCAGTGATACATACAGGCAGGTGCGAAATATTAATACATTCCATCACACCTGACGCTCGCAGAGAGACCAAACATTACGGTGTAATATGAAAATTAATAGAGATATTAATAACTGGCATTTCGCAGCAGTTACATATACAGTGTTTATACTCAAAAGGATGGGCTAACTCCCACTAATACAAATATGTAATTCTTAGCATGTTCAGCCAAGGACATCTCATAATATTCTTATATTTAATAAGGTTATTTATTTTGTTTTTTTTCTGAAGCTAGGGTCACGTTTGGTATGAATGGCTCCCGATAGCATTAACACAGTTCCCTTTTAAATCACTCCAAGTCCTGTAATATTTCCTCCACTTTATTGGGAAAAGGCACCAGGATACAGATACTTGTGGATGGTGTGTAGTGGTGATTATTAGTTAGGAACCAGTAAAAAGAGATGGCCTCACCAAGGGGGATAAACAGAGAAGGGGTTCTTTACTCACTGTCTCCATGGTGGAAAAGGAAGTGAGGTGCAGTGTGGGTAAAGGAATAGTCTAGGGGCAGACCATGTCTGAACAAACAGAAGGGGGGGCAGACTAGCCCATTCTGGTGAGGATCTCAGAAACTGCAGTAGCAGCTCACTGATTCCATGCTCGGAGGCAAGGAATGCAACATTGTTGCAAGCCACACAGGCACAGTATGTGTCTGCAGACTCCATGCAGCTGGGAATAAGATCTGACAGGCAGAAGCTGCAAAGGAGAGAGGGGCTGAGTCAGAAATGTGGTTCTTGTTCCATAACACTCCCCGTCTGGTATCTGTAGATACCACTATATAACAAACTATGTGGAACATATGTGCAATGCATAACAAAAATAACATCACAATAATGCAAAGTCCATGTCCACATAACGAGGTGATACCGGCCGGTACCACTGGCGTGGAAATCCCTTGACAAAGTCTTTTAGCAAGAGATGTTGGGTGGATGAACCGCTCCAGGTTTGCTGGTTTCACCACAATGTCTTTCTGTGAAAGTCTCTGGCACTGTTTCCTTTCAACTTTGTGAGAGAACAGTCCCTTTGACTCTGTAGTTTTCTCTACAGAGTGCATCACCTCGTGAATGTGCCAGTCATGGTGGTTTGTCATCCTATCACCTGGCGTTTGGTGGGAGGAGATGGCTTTTGGTTCCTCGCGGAAGCGGATTACTGTCCCTGGAAGACTGGTTGTCGAATGTAGTCTAGTAAAGGGGGCGTCGTTCAAGGAGACTCCCTGAAGCTGAGCGCTTGGGTTGAACATTACCCAGATTTGATCGGGTTCCTGAGGGTGGTAGGCCCGAGGTGATTGGAGGTACCGACATTCTTCGCCTTCCTCCATTAGAGGTGCTGGCTTTGCGTGGCCGGTAAAGAATATCTTCTGGATGAAGACCACAAAGTTGTTTTTGGTCTCTGGTTCCCTTTGTAGGCCGCAGAGGTGCGAGGTGAACCTAGAGATGGCATGTTCTCCATTGTTTGGGAAGCGTCTCCTTGGTGAACGGAATGGTAGCGGAGTCACCCGACTGCTTAGTCCGTCTTTAGAAAGCTCCTTGACTGTTAACTTTGGGAATCCTCTATCTTCCCTTGATGGTGTTTTCTTGTCATTGTTCCTTGTTGTCTGGAACGCTGTGCACCGTAGTTCATCGGTACATTTCTCTTGCACGAGAACATCTCCGCGTAGTTTGGTGAAACGCCTTTGTGTTTCTTTGTTGACTGCCATCGGGAGGTTGTTCTCTCCCTGGACATGATGAAGAACAGTCTCTTTTGTCCTTGCAAATCCTTTTGGGAAATGTCTCTGCAACTGTCCCCTCTTACGTGTTTGAACGAACAGTCCTTTTGACACTGTGGCTTCCCCTGTGGGGCGCAATCTTTTGCGGCTATGCCAGGCGTGGCAGTTGATTGCTCTGTTGCTTGATACTCTGTGGAGGGGAACAACTGTATGTCTTAGTTGTGCCGTTGCTCGTGGGAGTATTGTCTGATTGTTTATCGTTTTTTGGACGATCCCTTTGTCGGTCACCTTTGGGAGGTTGCTCTCTTCCTTCGGTGGAATCGACTCATCATTCTTAGCTATCTAGACTGCTGAGCCTCCTAAGCCATTGTCGCATCCCATCGACGTGAGGATGTCTTTGTTGGTCTCAGGGGTATGACCTTGTCTCTTCTCTTCACTTGGCCCTTCAGTCACTTGGAGATGGCCAAGACATGGTTCAGGGAGAGATGTGTGTTCATATTCTGTCACCACCGTTCTGCGGGCATCAACGTAGTCTTGCCCGTGCTCTTTGTTGGTGCGCGAGTTGCCCACTATCACCCATCCTAGGTCGAGTCTTTGGGCGTATGGCGCGTTGTGGGGTCCGTTATGCTGTTTACGGACTTTATGTACCCTCATGATGTCCCTACCGAGCAGCAGCAGGATCTTGGCGCCTTGTTCTACCGGGCGGATGTGGTTGGCTATTCCTTTGAGGTGGGGGTGATGGAGTGCCACGTTTGGTGTGGGAATCTCGTCCCTGTTTGTGGCCATGTGGCTGCACTTGATGAGTGTGGGAAGGGGCATGTTCACTTTGCCGTCTATTGAGCATATGGTGTAGCCATTCACTCTTTTTCCTGTGGTCTCCATTCGCCCTGCGCACGTTCTGAGAGTGTAAGGAGAAGCACCGTCTTGTATGTTAAACATGTCGAAGAACTCTGACCTGACCAGCGATCGGTTGCTCTGGTCGTCGAGGATTGCGTACATCCGAATAGCCTTCTCAGGTTGTCCCTGGGGGTGCACTGCGACAAGGCATATTTTGGAGCAGGACATTTTGTCACCTTCTTTTCCGCATACCTCAGTGCGCTGAGATGTGACGGATGTTGACTCTCCTTCTTCTTTCTCCCCGCCATGCTCCGCTACGGAGGATGGGTTCTTCAGTTGGTGGATTGTCATCGCCTCTGGGTGTAACACTATCACGTGCTTGTCACTCTCGCACACTGTGCATTTGATCTCTTCCTTACAGTCCCTGGCTAGGTGAGTCGTGGAACCGCAGCACTTGAAGCAAACTCCGAATTCTCCAAGTAACCTCTTGCGTTCCTCTAGGGACTTCATCCTGAACCCAAAGCACTTGTTGAGTGGGTGCGGCTTCTTGTGTATGGGACATTCCTTGTTTGGGTCCCTTGGTTCCTTGTCTCCGGCGACTGACTGATCGGGAGTAGTTTGGGTCGTGGGAGGCACGTCCGTCCTGCGGGTCGAGATGGGTGTTTGGGGGTTACCATATCTCGTCGCTGGTGTCTCGTTCCTCAGGCTGCTTGCACTGTATGTGGTTTGAGCACCTAAGAAGAAGCTGGGGTCGTTCCTCGTCCTTGCTGCTTCGCGAATGAAGCTCAAGAAAACTGAGAATGGGGGGTAGACAATTTGCTTCTCCCTTTTGTATTTGGAGCCTTGTGAGATCCATTTTTCTTGGAGGTTGAAGGGTAGCTTCTCCAGGATGGGTCTCACTCCACGAGCTGAGTCTAGGACGTTGAGACCTATTAAGGAATGGTCTTTCCTTGCGAACTCCAGTTCTTGCAGCAGGTCTCCAAGATCTCGTAACTTCGAGTAGTCTTTAGTTGTGATCTTGGGGAAGCTTTCGACTCTTTTGAAGAGCGAATCCTCAACTGCTTCGGGGCTGCCGTAGGATTCTTCCAGGCTTTCCCACACTAGGTCCAGACCTACTTGGGGTTGATGCGCGTTCGCTGCCCGCAGTCTTTTTGCGTACTCTCTGGAATTGTTCCCCAGGAACTTGACTAACAGGTTGAGCTCTTCCCTTGCTGAGAAGTCCAAGCTGTTGATTGCGTCTTTGAACGTGAACTTCCACGTCCTAAAGTTCTCAGGGCGGTCGTCGAAGCAGATGAGCCCTGCTTGTACGAGGTCGCGCCGGATCATGTACTTGGCTATGTCTGTCAGACCTGAAGCATCGGCGTGTTTGTCCCGTTCTGAGGTAGTTGCTGTGACGGTCTGTGCGGTCGCCTCTTCCTTGGCATGGACGCGTGATGGCTGCTGGCTAGTGTGAGGGGCTGTTTTCTCCCGCGTGGGTGTACCTGGATGGCGAGCCTGTTGTGGGGCATCCGTGTGCGCGCTGGCGTGTGGATCACTGTTGCGGCTGTGGCTATCCCAGGCAGCATGTGCCATTGATGGAGCAGCGTATTCTCCTCGTGGTCCTAGCGAGTCTTCGGTGTCTGTGGAGTCGCTCCATCCGTGTAGAGATGGTGCACTGGTGTTTACGCTGAAGAGGCTCCTTACGTAGTCTTCAGTGCGTCGGGCTGGATCCTCTGAGGCTATCCGTCTGTACGGTTGCTCCCCGCCGTCCTGTCTCGCGGCTGCTTCTAGGACTTCAGCTTGGGCTATGGCAGCGGCGGCTTCCTTCTCTTGATTTAGGGCATCTAGATCCGCGTCTAATTTGGCCTTTCTGCGCGCAGCGGCGGCGGTAGCAGCGGCATTGGCAGCGGCGGCAGTAGCAGCGGCGGCGGCATTGGCAGCGGCGGCGTTCTGCTCCTCCTCTTCTATGAGCGCTCTTTCTGCCCTTACGGCTGCCTCTCTTCGACCGTATTCGGCCCTGGCACGTGCGGCCTCTGCGGTGGCTCGCGCCTTGGTAGCGCTTGCGCTTGCGCTGGACGCGTTGGATTGTGCTGATCTTGCTGACCTTGATGAGTGTCTGGATGCGCTGGAGCGCTGCGATGCGGTCTCCAGGAGGAGCTCTTTTCTCTCTCTTTGGGCGTCTACGATGACAGTTCGAACGCGGCTGTCTCGTGTCAAGTCAATATTGTGCTGTAAGTCCCTTTTTTGCAGGCTTTCACCGGTGTTAGCCTTGGCCAGGTAAGTGATGTATGCCTCTGACAGTCTTTGGTAGCGTGCGTGATCTATCTTTAATTGAGTTATCCCCTGCTCAAGCTGTTGTACAGAATTGCCAGCACCGGCGGCATTGCACATCCCAAGTGCGGTTGTTTCCCAGGCCAACTCTAATTTAGCGCGGTGCGCTTCAATGTCAGTCTCATATTTTTCGCGGGCCTTTTGTGTCAGGGTGACTGTCCGTTTGGGCCTTGTGCCTGCCTGCGCTTGTTGCGGTTGCGCGGCGTTCTCTGTGTCTGAGTGATCGCTTTCCTGCGTGATGTCTGGTGAGGCTCTGAGTTCTGCCATGCTGTAGGTGTGTGTAGGCCTTTTGCCAGTGCGTGTGGCGTGCCGTCTTTTTACCTTGTCAGCGATGGGCGTCTGTCTCAGATGATGCCGAGCGGTGTCCTGCAGCGTGCAGCGTGGGGGTAGCTGTACTCACAGGTGTCCGGTGGCGTGGCCCTTGATGGCGCTGGCCGTGGGGACGTGCGCAGGGGGTAGGTGGGAATGTGGCTCCTCACTGTAGGGCTGTGCAGGGGGTGGATGGGAAGGTGGCTCCTCACTGTAGGGCTGTGCAGGGGGTGGACTCAGACAGAGAAAAAGGCAGTTAGGTATTGTGTAAGAAGCACTGTTTGTTGCAAGGCTGCTGTGCAGTTTGAGCTGCTGCTTGTCTGTTAAGGCTGCAGGCTGCTGTGCAGTTTGAGCTACTTGCTGTTTTTCAGTCTGCAGGGAGTGCTCTATGTACTATTAGCAAAGTAAGGCTGCTCACTGTCTTTGCATAAAGCTGTGGTTGTTTGCTGTGTAGAGGCTTGTGGCTCTGTGTAGCAACGTGGAGCAGTATGCTTGTGCAGTGTGGTGAGAGACTGCTGTTTATTTGCTATGTAGGCTGCTTGCTTGTTTCTTTAGCATAAAGGCTGTGGGTAGCAGCTCCTCTGTGTGTATTCCCAAGGCACACGGTCCTCTTTTTACTTTTCTGAAACCAGGGTCACGTTTGGTGTGAATGGCTCCCGATAGCATTAACACAGTTCCCTTTTAAATCACTCCAAGTCCTGTAATATTTCCTCCACTTTATTGGGAAAAGGCAGCAGGATACAGATACTTGTGGATGGTGTGTAGTGGTGATAATTAGTTAGGAACCGGTAAAAAGAGATGGCCTCACCAAGGGGGATAAACAGAGAAGGGGTTCTTTACTCACTGTCTCCAGGGTGGAAAAGGAAGTGAGGTGCAGTGTGGGTAAAGGAATAGTCTAGGGGCAGACCATGTCTGAACAAACAGAAGGGGGGGGCAGACTAGCCCATTCTGGTGAGGATCTCAGAAACTGCAGTAGCAGCTCACTGATTCCATGCTCGGAGGCAAGGAATGCAACATTGTTGCAAGCCACACAGGCACAGTATGTGTGTGCAAACTCATGCAGCTGGGAATAAGATCTGACAGGCAGAAGCTGCAAAGGAGAGAGGGGGGTGAGTCAGAAATGTGGTTCTTGTTCCATAACAGGTTTCCTGCTAAGTGTGAATAACAAACACTTCCATTCCTTGTGCCTGCTTCCCGCATAAACAACTAGGGCAGTTACCTGTTGGCTGCTTCCTGGGTCTTGCATAGCAATTAGGTAATTCCTCTCTTGATCACTATGTATCACACCTAGCCCAGACCTCCCTTTGATATGCACTTCCAGAGAGGAAGCTTGCATATCAAACGTGAATAGACTCATATGATTTGATATCTCACTTCCAGAGATGTAAATGTAAATAAATATCCTCTACTGCATACGTAGGGACCGTCTCCGTACTCGGATCACACCTCCGGAAGCCTTTCCCACTGTTACAGCCCTGGAAAAGTACGAGCAGCTCGGAGGAGAAAAAATAGAGTCTGACACCAGTGTGCGTCAAAAATCTCTCCTGTTTATTAAAGATTTTCAGTCAGGTTATATAGCTTGAGCAAGTGAGCGAGTATACGTGCAGAAAACTTACTTCCCATTTTCTAACATTAACTCCTTATCTAAAAGTCACACTAGTCTGTCTTTGAATGAAATCATAAATTCTGACTCGAGACTTGAGACACTAAAATGCTGAGATAGTACAATGTGACATTGTGTACTGTATGTGTCCAGACTTCCTGCTTTTACAGGAACTGCCATCTGAACACATACTAGGCACTCAGCCAACATATATGGGCATATGTGGGGCAAAGGTGAACAACAGAATGGATATATGATTATTACAATACAACTTGACATTATTAATGAATATGGAGTACCCCCTATAAAATACACATTATCAGGAAGCTTGCATATCAAACGTGAATAGACTCATATGAGTCAAACCATTTGGTTCTGGGCCTATTAAAAACTGCAATAAGTCACTTTATCAAAAATATATGTCCCTCTTATGACAAAGTTATATTTTTAATATGTGGATACTTGGGGGGTTCCGCTGAGGCTGCACCCAAGACTCAGGGGCTGGCTGCAAACAGGTATTAACATACTGTACACTAAAAAACCCTTCTGCTTTTCACATTCAACTTCAATTAAGCCTTTTGAAGTCCAGATTTCCTGAAAAGACATAATACAGTGGAATTTCCTTAAACTGTAGTTTATTAACCCCTTATGATCCAGTGGGTGGGTTATGCAGACACTGACCCAGCAACAATACATTTTACGCAGGGGAATAAGCATTTTCATGTTATAACAAGGGTCAAATCACATTTCTGGGCCTCAGCCCAGTTAACCCCTTGTCTCCCTGGTGAGGTTAGGGGGGGGGCCCTTGGGGGGTAACACCGTTAATCCCGGGCCAAACCCTCACTATCGTCACAGCTATAAACCACCAAATATCTGCGAGATTGAGGAAGCTAAAATACTTTTGCAATAGGACAAATATACATAACACGGAATGAAACAAAAAAAAATTGAAACTCCATCAAGTTGGGGATTTTATCATCAAATTGTCCTAGTATTCTTAAACTTCAGTTAAAATCAGTAATGTCTGTCCAATGTCATTCTCACACGATTGTGTGGTATTATTTCAGCCTATAAATAAGCCGCGTTGCCACTGACAGTCATGGCGCCGTTAACAAAGTTGCTCAGAAAAGCAGCTATTGTCTGGCTACCGACAGGGGGGAGAGCTGGGACAATATCCCAGGCCCAGAATCCGGGCTAGTGCTGGAGCGCGGGCCTAGCCAGAGATCGAGCCTAACTTCGGCATCCGGCTTCAGACCAAAGCACTCCCTAGCGGTGGGCCAGGCCATCTCTCCAAGACCCTTCCCGCACACTATGCTGGATGTTGGGCCCACCCAACTCCGGCCCGCAGGACCGGCACCGCATCGGAGGCCTCTCCCCCAAGGTGAAATGTGTTTGTGTGTCAGGGGGAGGGGGCTGAGTGCAGGATAAGGAGGCTTTGTACACAGGGGGAGGGGGCTGAGTGCAGGATAAGGAGGCTTTGTACACAGGGGGAGGGGGCTGAGTGCAGGATAAGGAGGCTTTGTATATAGGGGGAGGGGTCTGAGTGCAGGATAAGGAGGCTTTGTACACAGGGGGAGGGGGCTGAGTGCAGGATAAGGAGGCTTTGTATACAGGGGGAAGGGGCTGAGTGCAGGATAAGGAGGCTTTGTACACAGGGGGAGGGGGCTGAGTGCAGGATAAGGAGGCTTTGTACACAGGGGGGGGGTGTGCAGGATAAGGAGGCTTTGTACACAGGGGGACAGGGGGGCTGAGTGCAGGATAAGGAGGCTTTGTACAGAGGGGGAGGGGGCTGAGTGCAGGATAAGGAGGCTTTGTATACAGGGGGAGGGGGCTGAGTGCAGGATAAGGAGGCTTTGTACACAGGGGGAGGGGGCTGAGTGCAGGATAAGGAGGCTTTGTATACAGGGGGAAGGGGCTGAGTGCAGGATAAGGAGGCTTTGTACACAGGGGGAGGGGGCTGAGTGCAGGATAAGGAGGCTTTGTACACAGGGGGAGGGGCTGAGTGCAGGATAAGGAGGCTTTGTACACAGGGGGAGGGGGCTGAGTGCAGGATAAGGAGACTTTGTACACAGGGGGGTGAGCTGAGTGCAGGATAAGGAGGCTTTGTACACGGGGGGAGGGGGCTGAGTGCAGGATAAGGAGGCTTTGTACACAGGGGGAGGGGGCTGAGTGCAGGATAAGGAGACTTTGTACACAGGGGGGGGGGCTGAGTGCAGGATAAGGAGGCTTTGTACACAGGGGGAGGGGGCTGAGTGCAGTATAAGGAGGCTTTGTACACAGGGGGAGGGGGCTGAGTGCAGGATAAGGAGGCTTTGTACACAGGGGGAGGGGGCTGAGTGCAGGATAAGGAGGCTTTGTACACAGGGGGAGGGGGCTGAGTGCAGGATATGGAGGCTTTGTACAGGGGGGGAGGGGGCTGAGTGCAGGATAAGGAGGCTTTGTACACAGGGGAGGGGGCTGAGTGCAGGATAATGAGGCTTTGTACACAGGGGGAGGGGGCTGAGTGAAGGATAAGTAGGCTTTGTACACAGGGGGAGAGGGCTGAGTGCAGGATAAGGAGGCTTTGTACACAGGGGGAGAGGGCTGAGTGCAGGATAAGGAGGCTTTGTACACAGGGGGAGGGGGCTGAGTGCAGGATAAGGAGGCTTTGTACACAGGGGGAGGGGGCTGAGTGCAGGATAAGGAGGCTTTGTACACAGGGGGAGGGGGCTGAGTGCAGGATAAGGAGGCTTTGTACACAGGGGAGGGAGCTGAGTGCAGGATAAGGAGGCTTTGTACACAGGGGGAGGGGGCTGAGTGCAGGATAAGGAGGCTTTGTACACAGGGGGAGGGGGCTGAGTGCAGGATAAGGAGACTTTGTACACAGGGGGGGGGGCTGAGTGCAGGATAAGGAGGCTTTGTACACAGGGGGAGGGGGCTGAGTGCAGTATAAGGAGGCTTTGTACACAGGGGGAGGGGGCTGAGTGCAGGATAAGGAGGCTTTGTACACAGGGGGAGGGGGCTGAGTGCAGGATAAGGAGGCTTTGTACACAGGGGGAGGGGGCTGAGTGCAGGATATGGAGGCTTTGTACAGGGGGGGAGGGGGCTGAGTGCAGGATAAGGAGGCTTTGTACACAGGGGAGGGGGCTGAGTGCAGGATAATGAGGCTTTGTACACAGGGGGAGGGGGCTGAGTGAAGGATAAGTAGGCTTTGTACACAGGGGGAGAGGGCTGAGTGCAGGATAAGGAGGCTTTGTACACAGGGGGAGAGGGCTGAGTGCAGGATAAGGAGGCTTTGTACACAGGGGGAGGGGGCTGAGTGCAGGATAAGGAGGCTTTGTACACAGGGGGAGGGGGCTGAGTGCAGGATAAGGAGGCTTTGTACACAGGGGGAGGGGGCTGAGTGCAGGATAAGGAGGCTTTGTACACAGGGGGAGGGGCTGAGTGCAGGATAAGGAGGCTTTGTACACAGGGGGAGGGGGCTGAGTGCAGGATAAGGAGGCTTTGTACACACAGGGAGGGAGCTGAGTGCAGGATAAGGAGGCTTTGTACACAGGGGGAGGGGCTGAGTGCAGGATAAGGAGGCTTTGTACACAGGGGGAGGGGGCTGAGTGCAGGATAAGGAGGCTTTGTACACACAGGGAGGGAGCTGAGTGCAGGATAAGGAGGCTTTGTACACAGGGGGGGCTGAGTGCAGGATAAGGAGGCTTTGTACACAGGGGGAGAGGGCTGAGTGCAGGATAAGGAGGCTTTGTACACAGGGGGAGGGGGCTGAGTGCAGGATAAGGAGGCTTTGTACACAGGGGAGGGGGCTGAGTGCAGGATAAGGAGGCTTTGTACACAGGGGGGGGCTGAGTGCAGGATAAGGAGGCTTTGTACACAGGGGGGGGCTGAGTGCAGGATAAGGAGGCTTTGTACACAGGGGGAGGGGGCTGAGTGCAGGATAAGGAGGCTTTGTACACAGGGGGAGGGGGCTGAGTGCAGGATAAGGAGGCTTTGTACACAGGGGGAGGGGGCTGAGTGCAGGATAAGGAGGCTTTGTACACAGGGGGAGGGTCTGAGTGCAGGATAAGGAGGCTTTGTACACAGGGGGAGGGGGCTGAGTGCAGGATAAGGAGGCTTTGTACACAGGGGGATAGGGCTGAGTGCAGGATAAGGAGGCTTTGTACACAGGGGGGGGGGCTGAGTGCAGGATAAGGAGGCTTTGTACACAGGGGGAGGGGGCTGAGTGCAGGATAAGGAGGCTTTGTACACAGGGGGAGGGGGCTGAGTGCAGGATAAGGAGGCTTTGTACACAGGGGGAGGGGGCTGAGTGCAGGATAAGGAGGCTTTGTACACAGGGGAGGGGGCTGAGTGCAGGATAAGGAGGCTTTGTACACAGGGGGAGGGGGCTGAGTGCAGGATAAGGAGGCTTTGTACACAGGGGGAGGGGGCTGAGTGCAGGATAAGGAGGCTTTGTACACAGGGGGAGGGGGCTGAGTGCAGGATAAGGAGGCTTTGTACACAGGGGGAGGGGGCTGAGTGCAGGATAAGGAGGCTTTGTACACAGGGGGAGGGGGCTGAGTGCAGGATAAGGAGGCTTTGTACACAGGGGGAGGGGGCTGAGTGCAGGATAAGGAGGCTTTGTACACAGGGGGAGGGGGCTGAGTGCAGGATAAGGAGGCTTTGTACAACAGGGGGAGGGGGGCTGAGTGCAGGATAAGGAGGCTTTGTACACAGGGGTGAGGGGGCTGAGTGCAGGATAAAGGAGGCTTTGTACACAGGGGGAGGGGCTGAGTGATAGTGATGAAGGAAGGGCTTTGTACACAGGGGGGAGGGGTGCTGAGTGCAGAGATAAGGAGGCTTTGTACACAGGGGGAGGGGGCTGAGTGCAGGATAAGGAGGCTTTGTACACAGGGGGAGGGGGCTGAGTGCAGGATAAGGAGGCTTTGTACACAGGGGGAGGGTGGCTGAGTGCAGGATAAGGAGGCTTTGTACACAGGGGGAGGGGGTGGCTGAGTGCAGGATAAGGAGGCTTTGTACACAGGGGGAGGGGGGCTGAGTGCAGGATAAGGAGGCTTTGTACACAGGGGGAGGGGGCTGAGTGCAGGATAAGGAGGCTTTGTACACAGGGGGGAGGGGGCTGAGTGCAGGATAAGGAGGCTTTGTACACAGGGGGGAGGGGGCTGAGTGCAGGATAAGGAGGCTTTGTACACAGGGGGGAGGGGGGCTGAGTGCAGGATAAGGAGGCTTTGTCACAGGGGGAGGGGGGTGAGGAAGGACAGGGGGGGGGGATTGAGGAGGAGGGCTTTGATACACAGGGGGAGGGGGCTGAGTGCAGGATAAGGAGGCTTTGTACACAGTGGGAGGGGGGCTGAGTGCAGGATAAGGAGGACTTTGTACACAGGGGGAGGGGGGCTGAGTGCAGGATAAGGAGGCTTTGTACACAGGGGGAGGGGGCTGAGTGCAGGATAAGGAGGCTTTGTACACAGGGGGAGGGGGCTGAGTGCAGGATAAGGAGGCTTTGTACACAGGGGGAGGGGGCCTGAGTGCAGGATAAGGAGGCTTTGTACACAGGGGGAGGGGGCTGAGTGCAGGATAAGGAGGCTTTGTACACAGGGGGAGGGGGGCTGAGTGCAGGATAAGGAGGCTTTGGTACACAGGGGGAGGGGGCTGAGTGCAGGATAAGGAGGCTTTGTACACAGGGGGAGGTGGGCTGAGTGCAGGATAAGGAGGCTTTGTACACAGGGGGGAGGGGGCTGAGTGCAGGATAAGGAGGCTTTGTACACAGGGGGGGGGGCTGAGTGCAGGATAAGGAGGCTTTGTACACAGAGGGGAGGGGGCTGAGTGCAGGATAAGGAGGCTTTGTACACAGGGGGAGGGGGGCTGAGTGCAGGATAAGGAGGCTTTGTACACAGGGGGAGGGGGGCCTGAGTGCAGGATAAGGAGGCTTTGTACACAGGGGGAGGGGGGCTGAGTGCAGGATAAGGAGGCTTTGTACACAGGGGGAGGGGGCTGAGTGCAGGATAAGGAGGCTTTGTACACAGGGGGAGGGGGCTGAGTGCAGGATAAGGAGGCTTTGTACACAGGGGGAGGGGGCTGAGTGCAGGATAAGGAGAGGCTTTGTACACAGGGGGAGGGGGCTGAGTGCAGGATAAGGAGGCTTTGTACACAGGGGGAGGGGGCTGAGTGCAGGATAAGGAGGCTTTGTACACAGGGGGGAGGGGGCTGAGTGCAGGATAAGGAGGCTTTGTACACAGGGGGGAGGGGGCTGAGTGGCAGGATAAGGAGGCCTTTGTACACAGGGGTGAGGGGGCCTGAGTGCCAGGATAAGGAGGCTTTGTACACAGGGGAGGGAGGGCTGAGTGCAGGGATAAGGAGGCTTTGTACACAGGGGGAGGGGGCTGAGTGCAGGATAAGGAGGCTTTGTACACAGGGGGAGGGGGGCTGAGTGCAGGATAAGGAGGCTTTGTACACAGGGGGAGGGGGCTGAGTGCAGGATAAGGAGGCTTTG